>NW_006399926.1:5685725-5710983 GCF_000299155.1 Elephantulus edwardii
CTGAAACTGAGGAGGACCTGAAGCGCTTGCTGCAGAAGGTCAAGGACTGCAGTCTTCAATATGGATTGAAGCTCAAGATCAAGAAAAAAAAGATTCTCACCACTGGGCCAATTGGCAGCATCAGTGTGGATGGTGAAGAAAGTGAGATAGTTAACAGTTTTAGTTTGCTTGGCTCCACAGTCAACACTCTTGGTAACAGCAGCCAGGAAATCAGGAGATGAATTGAATTGGGAAAGTCAGCTGTGAGGACCTCCCAAGAGTACTGAAGTGCAACGACATCAGGCTGGAGACTAAGGTATGCCTGATGCAGGCTATAGTCTTTGCAATTAGGTGCTATGCATCGGAGAGTTGAACAGTGACTAGGGATGATAGAAAGAGGATTGATATCTTTGAGTTGTGGTGCTGGAGAAAAGTGTTGAATATACCAAGGAGTGCTAGGAGAACAAACAGGTTTGTCCTGGAGAGGGTGAAGCCAGAATGTTCTCTGGAGTCAAGGATTCTGAAGCTTCGTCTGACATACTTTGGACATGTTGCAAGGAGGGACTGGTCCTTGGAGAAGGACACCACGTTTGGGAGAGTGGAGGGACGGCATAGGAGAGGAAGACCCTCGATGAGATGGATTGATTCTGTGCTGGAGTGGTGGGAATGAACGTGTTTGAGACAGCGAGGCTGGCACACGATAGAACGGCATTTAGGGCTCTTGTACATAGGGTCGCTATGAGTTGCAAACGACTCGATGGCACATAACAACAACAAAGGGACTTATATCCAGAATTTATGAAATACCTGAGCACCACAACGAGATAAAGGTAAATAATCCAATAGAAAAATGGGCACAGGATATGAACAGACACTTCGCCAAAGAAGACATCCAAATGGCTAAAAATCACATGAAGAAATGCTCAAAATCCCTAGCTCTCAGAGAGATGTAAATCGAAACAACTATGAGATATCATCTCACCCCAGTCAGAATAGCAAAATTTAACAGAACAGCAAGCAACAAATTCTGGCGAGGTTGTGGAGAAACTGGAACCCTTATTCACTGTTGGTGGGAGTGTAAAATGGTGCAACCACTGTGGAAGTTGATACGGCACTTTCTAAAAAATTGCAAATAGAGATACCATTTGACCCAGCATTTCCACTACTGGGAATATATCTGAAAGAGACCATAAACGACATCCAAGCAGATACATGCACACCCAAGTTTCTCGCAGCTTTGTTCACAATAACAAGGAGTTGGAAACAACCTAAGTGCCCACCATCAACAAACAAATGGATAGAGAAGCTGCGGAGTATTCATACAATGGGATACTACGCTGCATTGAAAATCAAGGAACTCATGCAATGTTATTCAAAATGGGTGACCCTGGAGGACATTATACTGAGTGAAGTATCAGTCACAAAAGGACAAATACTGCATGGTGCCACTGTTGTAAAACAGGACTGACATCGGGGTTGCGGGGAGGCTGAGAAAGATGGATTCAATAATGTATATACTGCATTGAGACAGATGAGGGAGAAAACTGTTTAAAAGGGATATGTGATTAGGTATTTTTGTCATGATAGGAGTCCAGAGTGAAGGCTGCATAGTTGAGTGGATCTGGAGGGAGGAATCATAAAACAATGAAAGAATTTTTCTTTTACTTTTCCAAGAGGATAGTGTACTGGGGCGGAGGATTGGGAGAGGAGAAAAGTGCAACAGCGAATGTAAGGAAATTCAAAGTCTCTGTAAATTTTCATTGAAATGAATAATAAATTTAAAGAAAAATTAAAAAAAAGATGTTTCACACTGAGTAAATCTACTGCTAAGGTTCTCTTTAAAGGGTTAAAGAGCAATGACATCTTAAAATGCAGTTGGTACTAAATGTAGGAAAATCAGTTAAACCACAATTCAGATAAGAATATCCCAACAAACTCCAATGTATAATATATGACTTGATTAGCCAAGTATAGTTACTTCTTTTTGTTTTTTTGCCATTAGTTGCTTAGACTCCCACCACATGCCCTAATGGAGGATATCTGGTATTGTCTTATTGTGCCAAAGACCTTCTCAGACCAGTAGGAAACTAGAGGTTAACTCTGCTCTTACAAGCTAGGGGGACAGATAGCCGAAGCCTTTTTTGTGGTTATTTCTGTTTACTACAGGAGTTGATGCTAGAGGGCATCCTGAACAATTCTGCAAATGATATTTCTCTAACAAGTTACTTGTTTGTCTCTATGTTGGGTGACAAGCTGTGCTCTTTTTTTAGTCCACACTCTGATACCCAGGCATTGTTACGCAAACATGCAGGGAAGCTGTATCTGGATGAACTTCTATGAGCAGTTATTTAAGCTTCCTGAAATAGCTTTCTCCTATGTAGTTGGCTTACTGATAAACTACCCTTTGTCTCATATTAATCTTACATCAGAGAACTATTCTGATTATGTATCTAGGTGAGCCAGCAGGTCTCTCTTACCTCATATATCCAGAATATTTGTTTCTTTATTGTTGTCATCATCCCTGCTGATTACGTTGAGGTCAGAGGGTAAGATTTCCAATGATATTGCCTAACAGAACTATATTGATAGAACTGTGTCAATGAGGTAATTTTCTGCCTCATTCATTCTGTAGAACTTGTGAAATTTTTTCTCATCTAGTCAAGCATCCTGTTTCTCCTGCCATTAGGGACTCTCCTTTAGACAATCCTCCTTTCAAAATATCTATCCGATCTTTTTGAAGAGAAAAACAGCTCTCTCCACATTTCTCTCTATCAGAGCAAAGATTGGTATGCCTAACAGGAAGCCAGTTCATTTGAGGGTGGATTCCTCTGAGGTATTTGAAGAACTCTGAAGGGAACTTGGACAAGAGGTGAATTTTCTTATCTCCTTCAGAGGATCATGCCACCGATTGGTACATACATCTGAATACAGGATGTTTCAAGGCTAGGATACAGTCTGGCAAGATTTTACTAAGTTTAGTTGGAGTCTTTGAGGGTCAACCAGGCTGACCTGGCTTTGAATAGCTGCTACCACTATTTTAGACTTAAAGGCAGTGGTATTAGATAGGAACCATAAAGTGAACTAATTGACACAAGTCTTTCTCTTCATCTTTCCCATCCGCATGGCCCTTTGTTGTTGTATGTCATCAAA
The DNA here is from genome assembly GCF_000299155.1 of Elephantulus edwardii. Lineage (NCBI taxonomy): Eukaryota > Metazoa > Chordata > Mammalia > Macroscelidea > Macroscelididae > Elephantulus > Elephantulus edwardii. Next base: position 5,688,855 of record NW_006399926.1, read on the forward strand.
TCGGAAGCATCTCATAGTTGATCCTCCAGCTGTTTTTCAGAGGCTGTTAATCGCCCAGGAGGAGTTTGCCCATCTTTCTCCCTCCCACAGATCCCCACACTTTTGGGATTGCAACGCACTAGAACCACCTGTATGGTTCTCGGACTTCCCTTGTGCTAGGGCTCCAGTGGCTGGGAAAGGTTAACCTCTTGCTCCTTTTATGTCCTCTTCTCTCTTTGTTCTTTGAGATGCAAGTTGGGGGCTGTGGTGATTTCCAGTGACAGCCATGAGAGGGCTGTCTGGTATGGATATAGCCACATCTCCCATGACCTGATCTTTGTTTTGTTTTTTTCTCTCTTCTTTTCTAGAGTTATTTTTATTTTCCTTAACTATAACTTGAATTTACAGATGAGCAGTTGATAGTCTATTCTACATCCATTATCCACATATATTTCCCTGTATTCCATTAAATGAGCTCCACACGTACTGACACTATTTAGATTATTTTATAATAAAATTTTTATTTTTAATAGTGACTTTAATGAAAGTTTTCAGAAAAGTTAAATTTTCATTCATTCGTGGAGTTCTTATCAAGAACAGGAGGGAGGCTGATCTTAATGGAACTTGATTCCTTAGAATTCAGAGCTCTATAAGATAGTTTTCTGGTCACCTTTCAGTGTAAGTTTCAGTTTCTGGAATGATAATGGCAAATTTGTAGTTGTGGGTTCAGGTCACTAGAATATTACTATCTTCTCTTTGGGTAAATCTAAAAGACAGTCTTTTCTATTTCTTAGGTTTTTATATATTGTCTCAGAAAGTCCCTTTCCAGATCTTCAAAGGTTTTGGAGTTCCACCTGGGACAATGTTCTATGTAGAAACTTAGGCTTCCAATTTGGTGTTTCGGCCTGAGCAAGGGCCTTAGCTGCTTTCTCAAATGGGTTGCATTCTTTTCCCTTTTCCTTCTTGCTATGGAGAAAGACTTCTCTAACCATTTGGAATTTAAGTATACCTGATAACACTCAACTCTCAGCCTAGTCCTCTCTCTACGCCTTTGTGAAGTGTAACCCTGCTGTGACTTGATCTGGTTAAGCCTGCTTGGCATAGTGCTGAACTATGTGGTGTTTTCATTGGCAACTTTCTGGAGCTAAGGCTCTATCAGCATTGGCTATCTTGCAAGCTTTCTAGGAACTCAACCTTAATCTGGAGGCCTTAACTGCCAGGTGGGCCTCTTACTCATTCTTCAGTTGTTTTGATCACAAATTACATTTTCATATATCCTCTCAGTTGAGCCTTGTAACAACTCTGCAAGCATGCAGTATTATAAACAAGTTCACTTATTTTAGGGAAAAATGTTATCACATCATCAAAGATTTTGAAGACACATAAATGTGGGTCTGACACCCAGAATAGTTATTCAACCTCTCTAAATTAGTTTTCTCCATCTACAAAATGGGCCTATTGGTAGCACTCAAATAATAAGAATGTCCTAAGCATTAAGTAAGGGTGCTTTGCAATACCTGACATTTTGCAAATGCCCATTACATGTTAAGGTTTTAAAAATATGTACATTATTCATTTATAGTTTATCATTACTTTTATTGCCTATATTTATATATTTAATTTATTACCATATTATGAATGAAATTCAGGTGGGATAGACTCAAGGTCAAGTTTTGGTTCCTGTGGATTTAATTTTCCTTACCTTCAGCTTGAACTTGTATGTGTGTAGTTGGTGGTCTGTTCTATAGTCAGCACCTGGCCTTGTTTTGATGGCTAATATTGAGCTTCTCCAGTGATTCTTTCCACAGATGTAATCGATCAGATTCCCACACATATCACCATGAAATCCATGTGTAAAATTTGAATTTATGTTTCTTATAAAAAGTATTTGCAATGAATAAATTGTTGATTGTACAACACCCTATCATTCTATCTCCATCTTCATTTCTGTCACCAAGTCCATGTTCCAACTACTGATCTTTCTTCTCTATTGCCACCTTTTGCATTCCAGTCACCCATTATTATTGATACATCTTGATTGCATATTTGATCAATTTCTGATTGCAGACATTGGTAGAAATCTTCAATTTCTTCCTCTTTGGCTCTAGTTGTTGGTGTATATATTTGAATGATAGTGTTATTCACTAGACTTCCTTGTATGCGTATGAATATTACCCTGTCACTCACAACATTGTATTTCAAAATGGATATAGAAATGAATTTTTTAAAAGTCATTTTGCTATGAAAGCAACCCCATTTTCCCTCACCTTTTCTTCTCCTGAATAGTAGATCATATGATGATCTGACTTAAGATGTCCCATACTAGTCCATCTCATTTCACCAATACCTACTATGTCAATATTTATGAGTTCCATTTCTTTCTTAACAATGTCCAATTTTCTTACTTTCATGCTTGTCACATTCCAGGTTCCAATCACTAGCGTCTGCTCTGTGTTTCCATACTTGAGGGTTCGGCCTCAGTAGCCATATCTGCTAGTCTAAATATGCTCTATTGAATATAGGGTTTTCAAAAGCCTGTCATTTCGGAAGTGAATGGCCAACCCTTTTTCCTGGTCTTTCTTAATTTGAATGCTCATATTTAGCACAGTATCTGATAGACCAGAATTTTACAAAATTACGCAGATGAAAGACATTTACTCAATTATAGAAACAACCAATATATTCAGTGTTGTCCTCACCCTTTACATGTGTGTCTTGGCCCACCCCTTCCCCTGTTCGACCAAAATTTGACCTTGAAATCCCACATGAATTTCAAAATCATCTCAGAAACAGGTTTGAGGCTTTGAACACTAACGAGCTAAGACCAGATGAGCTATGGAAGGATATAAAAAAATATCATCCAGTAAGAATGCAAAAGGTCATTACAAAGACAGAGGAGGAAGAAAAGACCAAGACAGATGTCAGAAGACACTCTGAATATTGCACTAGTGCATGGAGCAGCCAAAGAAAAGGAAAGAAATAAAAAATTAAAGAGGTAAGCAGAAGGTATCAAAGGGCAGCATGAGAAGACAAAGTAAAGCATTATAACGAAATGTTCAAAGAGCCAGAGTCAGAAAATCAAAAAAGCTGAACTCACTTGGCATTTCTTAAGCTGAAGGAATGGAAAAACAAACTCAAGCCTCGAGTTGCAATACTTAAAGATGCTTTTGGTAGAGCATTAAATGACCCAGAAAGTATTAAAAGAAGATGGAAGGAATATACAGAGTCATTGTACCAAAAGGAATTGGTGGACACAGAAGAATTTAATGAAACAACATATATATGAGCAAGAGCCTTTGGTGATGAAGGAAGAAGTTCAAGATGCTCTGAAAGAATTGGCAAAAAACACGGCCCCAGGAATTGACAGAGTACCAATTGACATATTTCAACAAGCAGATGCTGTCTTGGGTGTGCTCACCAAGTTGTGCCAGGAAATCTGTAGGACAACCACCTGGCCATCTTACCAGCAGCGATCTATATTTGTTCCCATTCCAAAGAAAGGTGACCCAACAGAGTGCATACATTATCAAAAATATAATTAATATCACATGCAAGCAAGATTCCACTGAAAATTATTTTAAAAAATGTTTTGTAATCAATCACATGTCAGATAAGGGACTTATATCTGTTGTTGTTATGTGCTGTCGAGTCGCTTGCGACTCATAGCGACCCTGTGTACAACAGCCCTAAACTCCACTCTATCCCGTGCCAATCACACTGTCTCCGTCACTCCCATCCCATAAAATACTTGAACACCACAACAAGATAAAGGTAAATAATCCAATTGAAAAATGGGCACAGGATATGAACAGACACTTCACCAAAAAAGACATTCAGATGGCCAACAAGCACATGAAGAAATGTTCAAAATCCCTAGCTCTGAGAGAGATGCAACTCAAGACAACTATGAGATATCTTCTCACCCCAGTCAGAATAGCAAAATTTAACAGAACAGCAAGCAACAAATGCTGGTGAGGTTGTGGAGAGACTGGAACCCTTATTCACTGTTGGTGGGAGTGTAAAATGGTGCAACCACTGTGGAAATTAGTGTGATGCTTTCTCAAAAATTTGCAAATAGAGATACCATTTGACCCAGCAATTCCACTCCTGAGAATATACCCCAAAGAGACCATAACAGACATCCAAGCAGATAAATACACACCCATGTTTCTCGCAGCTTTGTTCACAATAGCAAGGAGTTGGAAACAACCTAAGTGTCCATCAACAAATGAATGGATAGAGAAGCTGTGGTATATTCACACAATGGAATACTGTACTGCATCGAAAACCAAGGAACTCACGTAATATTATTCCAAATGGGTGACCCTGGAGGACATTACACTGAGTGAGATATCTCAGTCACAAAAGGACAAATACTATATGGTGCCACTATGGTAGAATGAGGCTGACATCAGGGTGGGGGTAAGACTGAGAAAAACTGGATAAATTATGTGTACTGCATTGAAGCAGATGGAGAGAATAGTAATATATTTTAGGGCATTATGATTATCATAAGAGTCCGGAATGAGGGTTGCAGAGTGGAGTATACACAGGGTGGGGGTGGGGGTGTGCGAGGGGATTGTATACTAATGAAGGAGTTTTTCTTTTGCTTTTCAAGGAGAAGAGTGAACTGGAGAGGGGAGGGCGGCGAGAAAAGTGCAACAATGAATGAATGGGAATCTAAAATATCTGTAGATGTTAATTGAAATTAAAGAAAAAATTACTGGAGCAGCACATCAATAGAGAACTGCCAAAAGTGCAAGCTGCGTTTAGAAGAGGTCATGGTACTAGGGATATTATACCTAATGTTAGATGGATCTTGGCTGAAAGCAGAGAATACCAGAGGAATGACTATCTGTGTTTCATTGACTATGTAATGGCATTTGACTGTGTGGATCACAAGAAACTGTGGGTAACTCTGAGAAGAATGGGAATCCCAGAACACTTGATTGTACTTATGCAAAACAAAAAGTCATTTCTACATCCATCTTGAAATACAATGTTGTGAGTTACAGAATATTCATACACATACAAGGAAGTCCAAGGAATATCACCATCATTCAAATATATGCACCAAAAACCAGAGCCAAAGAGGAGGAAATAGAAGATTTCTACCAACTTTTGCAGTCAGAGATTGAACGAACATGCAAACAAGATTTATAATAATTGGTGACTGGAATGCAAAAGTTGAGAATAGAGAAGAAGGATCAGCAGTTGGAAAACATGGACTTGGTGACAGAAATGTGGCTGGAGATAGAATGATAGAATTTTGCACAATCAACGCTTACTCATTGCAAATACGTTTTATAAGAAACACAAACGTGGGCTATACACATGAATTTCACCGATGGTATGCATAGGAATCAGACTGATTACATATGTGGAAAGAATCACTGGAGAAGCTCAAGATCAGCTGTAGAAACTAGGCCAGGTGCTGATGGTGGAACAGACCATCAACTACTCATATGCAAGTTCAAGCTAAAGCTGAGGAAAATTAAATCAACTCCACAGGAACCAAAATTTGTCCTTGAGTCTATCCCACCTGGATTTCAAAACCATCTCAGGTGCAGGCTTAAGGCCTTAGACATTAAAGAGAGAAGACTGGGTGAGCTGTGGCTGTGGGAGGATATCAGAATATCATCCTAGAAGAAAGCAAAAGGTCATTACAAAGGCAAAGAAGGAAGAAAAGACCAAGATGGATATCAGCAGAAACTCTAAATATTGCACTGGCGTGCCAAGAAACAAAAGGAAAGGGAAGAAATCAAGATATTAAGGATTTGAACAGAAGATTTCAGAGGGCAGTGAGGGAAGACAAGATATAGTATTACAATGAAATGTGCAAGGAGCTGAAGTCAGAAATCAAAAGGGCCAAACTTGCTCAGCATTTCGTAAGCTTAAGGAACTGAAGAACAAATTCAAACCTTGAGTTGCAATACTTAAGAATTCTTTGGGCAGAATATTAAGTAATGCAGGAAGCATTAAAAGAAGATGGAAAAAGTATACAGAGTCATTATACCAAAAGGAATTGATGGACACAGAAGAACTTCAAGAAACAATGTATAAGCAAGAGTCTGTGGTGATGAAGGAGAAAGTTCAAGCTGGTCTGAAAGAATTGGCAAAAAACAAGGCCCCAGGAATTGATGGCATAGCTATTGACATATTTCAACAAACAGATCCTGTCCTGGAAGTGCTCACAAAGTTGTGCCAAATCTGGAGGACAACCACTTGGCCAACTGACTGGAAGAGATCTATATTTGTTCCCATTCCAAAGAAAGATGATCCTATAGAGTGTGAAATTATCGAACACTATCACTGATATCACATGCAAGCAAGATTCTGCTGAAAATCATCCGAAAATGACTGGAACAGCACATCAACAGAGAACTGCCTGACGTGCAAACTGGATTTAGAAGAGGCCATGGCACTAGGGATATTATAGCTCATGTCAGATGAATCTTGGCTGAAAGCAGAGAGTGCTGGAGGAATGTTTGTGTTTCGTTGATTATGCAAAGACATTTGACTGTGTGGATCACAACAAACTGTGGCTGACTTTAAGAATGGAAATCCCAGAACACTTGATTGTGCTTATGCAAAACTTGTACTTGGACCAGGAGGCAGTTGTTAGAACAGAGCAAGGAAAGAATGCATCGTTCAAAATTGGGAAGGGTGTCAAGAATGTGTCCTTTCTCCATATCTTTTCAATCTATATGCAGAACAGATTATCTGGGAACCTGGGCCCTATGAGGAGAAGTACGGCATCAGGATTGGAGGTAGACTTATCAACAATCTGTTATGCAGATGACACAATCCTACTTGCTGAAACTGAGGAGGACCTGAAACAGTTGTTGCAGAAGGTCAGGACTGCAGCCTTCAATATGGATTGAGGCTCAGCCTCAAGAAGACAAAGATTCTCACCACTGGACCAATTGGCAGCATCAGGATGGATGGTGAAGAGATTGAGATTGTTAACAGCTTCAGTTTGCTTGGCTCTACAATCAACACTCTTGGTACCAGCAGCCAGGGAATTAAAATACAAATTGCGTTGGGAAAGTATACTGTCAGAGACCCCTCTAAGGTACTAAGGAGCAATGATGTCAGTCTGGAGACTAAGATGTACCTGATACAGGCCATGGTCTTTGCCATTACTTGCTATGCATCAGAGAGCTGGACAATGACTAGGGATGATAGAAACAAAGTTGATGTCTTTAAGATGTGGTGCTGGAGAAGAGTAATGAATATACCATGGACTGCGAGAACAAGCAAGTTTTGTCCTGGAGAGGGTGAAGCCAGGCTGCTCCTTGGAGGCAAGGATTCTGAAACTCTGTCTGACATACGTTGGACATGTCACAAGGAGGGACCAGTCCTTGGAGAGGGACGTCATGCTTGGGATGGTGGAGGGACAGTGCAGGAGAGAAAGGCCCTTAATGAGATGGATTGATTCCATCACTGGAGTAGTGGGAATAGGTGTGTCAGAGACAATAAGGTTGGCAAGAGATACAGCAGGGTTTAGGACTGTTGTACACAGGGTCACTATGAGTTGCAAGCGACTCGATGGCACATAACAACAACAACATACTTTGACCAGGAGGCAATCGTCAGAACAGAGCAAAGAAACACTATATAGCTCAATATGGGTTGAAGCTCAACGTCAAGAAAACAAAGATTCTCACCACTGAGCCTATTGGCAGCATCATGATAGACAGTGAAGAGATTAACAGCTTCAGATTTTTGACTCTACAATCAACATTCTTGGTACCAGCATCCAGGAAATTAAAAGACAAATTGCATTGCAAAGTCTGCCGTCAGGGACTACTCCAAAGTACTGAAGAGCAATGATGTCAGTCTGGAGACTTAGGTTCATCTGATCCAGGTCATAGTTTTTGTGACTACTTGTTATGCATCATAAAGCTGAAAAATGACTAGGGATAATTACTGGAGAAGAGTATTGAATATCCCATGGACTGCTAAGAGAACAAACAAATTCTTTCTAGAGAGGGTAAAACCAGGCTGCTCATTGGAGGCAAGGATTCTGAAGCTTTGTCTGACATACTTTGGACATGTTGCATGGAGAGACCAGTCCTTGGAGAGGGACATCATGCTTGGGAAGGTGGAGGAACAGCACAAGAGAGGAAGATACTCGATGAGATGGACTGATTCATTGATAGGGGTAATGTGAGTAGATGTGTCAGACACAATGAAGTTTGCTCAGGATAGGGCAGGATTCAGGTCTATTATACACAGGGTTGCTTTGAGTTGCATACAATTTGGTGGCACATAAAAACCTAAGATTAACCTCGCTCATCCTCACCCCTCGGCTGCCACCCTCCTTCCCGTTGGATTTTCCTGCTCATTCTACATTAATAGTTTTATAAAGTATTGTCCTTATGGGACTGAGTTAATTCACTCAACATAATGCCCTCCAATCCCTCCCAAGTTAGACTGATAATTTATATTATGTTCAAAATTTTTTATAATGACAACTACAAAGAGAGAGCTACGTTGGCCTAGTGGAAAGGAAGTTATACTACCAAGCTGAAGGTGGGTGATTTTCATCTGCGGCCCTCGTGCCAGGTTCAAATTGTTTTCCTGTCAAACATTCTTCTAGGTGGTATAGCACTGGTCTGTGCGTTGCTGTACAGAGGTAACTCGTGGCTGCTGTGATGCTGAAGACTGTGATGGTGATGTGCCAGTCGTGGTAATGGGTACCCATGGTGGACAGTGTTGGCTGGAGCTTCCCAACTAAATCAAGCCTGGAAGCAGGAGCGGCATCCACTTCCGATATTACTTGCCTCTGGAAACTCTATGTATGAACAGTGCTTAGGCTGTTTGTTCATAAGGTCGCTAATGGCACCAAACAACAACAACAACGACAACAATTAGGAGGAGGGGACAAGGGCTGCAGGCCTGAGGGCTTTAACCTGGAAGGCAAAGCAGAAGAAATGGTGACACAGACAGAGGGAAGGCATGGGTGTGGCTTTGTCCGAGAGAAGAGAGCTAGTCTCACTGGTGGGCCTCCCCTGTTTGCTGGAGCTGCTAGTGGTGGGTGGGGATGTGGGGGGTGCCACTCACAAACATACAGACCAACTTTGAAGTCAAAGCTATGAAAATAGCAGACACATGGCAAGAGGGAAGGTGTGGTTGTGGCTCTGTCCAAGGGAAGTGAGCTGGTCCCACTGGTGGGCCTCCCCTGTTCTCTGGGGCTGGCCAGGAGGTGTGCCACTCAGAAACACACAGCCACCTTGGAAGACAAAGCAGCAAAAATGGTGTATGTGAGGCATGGGTGTGTCTCTGTCAAAGTCTTCCATTCCTCTTATCCCTAGTTACCTTTTTTCTGTGTGTAAGCTTTTCCTTATCTTTTTATAATAATTGATCTATTCAATATTTGGCTTTTTGTGACTGACTTATATTATTTACTCCAGGTTCACCCATGTTCTGTGGTGTCTTAAATTTCTTCATTATTTTCTAATGTTCATAGTATTCCATTTTGTGTATGTGCAATAGTTTAAGCAGTTTTTGATGGTTACGCAGGTGGTTTCCATCTGAATTATATTTAAATAATACTTCAACGAGCATGGTATATATGTATCTGTTCATATCACAGCTCTTATTATTTGGGATATATACTAAATGTTGGATTTACTCACGAGTTATGCTAAAAAATTTAGAAGACAGGCCAACTGATGTGAAGAGATCCAAAAGTAACCCAACAGAATGTATAAATTATTAGACAATGTCATATACAAGTAAAGCTTTACTGGCTGAAGATTATTAAAGGATAGTTGGAACAATTTATAAACAGACACCTGCTGAAATGTCAAGCTGAATATAGAAGAGGTAGTGGAACAAGGGCTACTATGACTGCTATCTGATAGATCTTGATTGAAAGCAGAGAATATGTTTACTTGTGTTTTATTGACTGTGCATAGACATTTAACTCTATGAGTCACAATAAATAATGAATAACGTTGATAAGAATAGGAATTCAAGAACACTTACTTGCACTTGTTTGAAATGGCACAAAATAAAGAAGTAATTTGAACAGAATAAGAGGATATTGCATAATTCAAAATCAGAAAAGGAATAAGGCAAGAAAAGTAAATAAAAGGCTTGCAAATTTGCAACATGTAAGTAAAACTATGTCTATTTGCAAATAATAGGATTCTCTATATAGAAAATCCGAAAGATTCAATAATTGCTAGATCTAATACAAAAGCCATCAGATTCTCCTACAGTAAAAGAGAACTATATAACGTTTTGTTGTTTTAAATCTGTATTTCAGCTTGATAGGCGAGGACAAGATCTAATAGTTTATTCAGTTGGTTCACCGAAGCACATATTATTTGGTGTGCTGCAATACTGAAGGCAAGCACTTTGAGGTCACCAGCTGCTCCGTGCAAGAAAGATGGCCAGTATCCTCCCATGTGATTAACTGCTTCTGAATGCTTTCAGCTATGGGTTCGTTCTGACTCGATGGTACACAACACAACAACAACACTAGGTCAGGTTGAGGTACCAGACCTGCCTTTATATACTGTAGAAGGTGTTTAAATACTTAGGGAAACAGGCATGTTAGTGTTGGTTTATCAGATTGGGCTTATAGACCCACACATGGAATACCCAGAGATCACACCTTTCACCACAGTGAAACATATTTGTGAAAAGAGTCCCAATATCCTTGAAGACTGCTATCATTGCCATTTTATGTAAGTCATACTTGGCAGGAGGAGCTACTCTGTATTAAGACAGGGGAGGATGAGTGGGATAAGGGATATCTGACCAAAATTAGGGTCAGCTCTTAGCTGGTTACTACTTTCATCTGGGGGGAGGGGGAACACCAGTAAAAGACATAAGCCCCTAAAAAAACAAAACAAAACAGGTAATCATGTGAAACCTGGATAGCGATCTGGAAAGGTGATGTGTTCTCAACACCCAAGCAAAGTGGTTTGAAGTAAGGGGTGGAGGAGTGGAGGGGTGGAGGGGAAGGAACCCACAATGGAGCTTCTTGGACCTTGTGTCATAAGGTAGGTGTCAAAGGGCAGTACTTAATTGGCAAGGACAATATGGGTGTGGGAACCACAGTGGACAGTACAGTCAAAGCAATGTTGTTGTTGTTGTTATGTGCCATCTTGCGACTCATAGTGACCCTATGTACAACAGCCCTAAACTCTGCTCTGTCCTGTGCCAATCGCACCGTCTCCAATACACCCATCCCGATTATCCCAGTCACTGAATCAATCCACCTCATAGAGGGCCTTCCCCTCCTGCGCTGTCCCTCCACCCTCCCAAGCATGATGTCTCTCTCCAAGGACCAGTCCCTCCTTATAATGTGTCCAAAGTATGTTAGATGGAGCTTCAGAATCTTTGCCTCCAAGGAGCCGCCCAGTTTGACCCTTTCCAGCATGAATCTGTTTGTTTTCCTAGCAGTCCATGGTACCCTCACTACTCTTCTCCAGCACCACAGCTCAAAGGCATCAATTCTCCTTCTATCCTCCTTAGTCATTGTCCAACTCTCTGATGCATAACAAGTGATAGCAAAGACCATGGCCTGTATTAGTCTCCAGAGAGACACCATTGCTCTTCAGTACTTTGGGGAGGTCCCTAACCGCAGACTTTCCCATTGCAATATGTCTTTTAATTTCCTGGCTACTGGTGCCAAGAGTTTTGACTGTGGAGCCAAGCAAACCAAAACTGTGAACAATCTCAATCTCTTCACCGTTCATCCTGATGCTGCCAATTGGCCTAGTGGTGAGAATCTTTGTCTTCTTGATATTGAGCCTCAGTCCATATTGGAGGCTGCAGTCCTTGACCCTCTACAGCAAGCGCTTCAGGTCCTCCTCAGTTTCAGCATGTGGAGTTGTGTCATCTGCATATTGCAGATTATTGATAGATCTTCCACCAGTCTTGACCCCACATTCCTCCTCATAGAGCCCAGCCTCCCGGATAATATGTTTTGCATACAGGTTGAAATGGTATGGAGACAGGACAAATCCCTTGCATATGCCCTTCCCAGTTTTGAACCATTCATTGTTTCTTTGCTCTATTCTGACAATTGCCTCTGTTCTGACAAGCATGCATTTCTCATTAGCACGATCAAGTGTTCTGGGATTCCCATTCTTCTCAGAGTCAGCCACAGTTTGTTATGATCCACACTGTCAAACACCTTTGCATAGTCAAGGAAACACTGATATACATTCCTCTGCTATTCCCTGCTTTCAGCCAAGATCCATCTAAAAATAGCAATAGTCAGAATAATCTGACTCATGAATTTATAGTATTGACTACTTAGTCATAGTGTTCTTAGGAATAAAGTAAAAGGTTGTTGATGTCCCTAACTGCTGTTTTGAGTCAATAACAACTCCTAGCAATCCAACGAACAGCTGACCTGAATCCTGTCCTACCTTGTGTCATCCTCATCATCTCTGACACACTGTGCCCGTGCTACAGTCACTATATCAACCCATTTCACTGAGGGTCTTTCTCTCTTTCTCTGACCACCATCCTTCCAAGCATGCTGTCCCTTTCCAAGGAATAGACTCTCCTAGCAACATGCTCAAATTATGAGGGATAAAGCTTCACCATCTTTACCTCTAAGGATTGTTCTACCTGCACTTTTCCCAAGATATATCAGTTTGTTCTTTTGTAGATGGTAAATCAGAGTGCAAATCTACTAAATATTTACTATATCTGGTCAAACAGAAAAGTTCTTGTTTAGGTGAATGACAATTTAACAAGAATCACCATAAAGAAAGTCATCACAGAGTTATTCCAGATGAGCAAGTTTACCGATCTACAAATCCTTGATTAAAGTGAAGGCCAGGACCCGTTGAGGAAAGACCTCATTATGTAGTTAAAATTTTGTGTTGTCAATCTTTCTTCTACTCTTCTCCAAAGAGACCTATGAAATTTGTGAAAGGGCCCGTTCATTGGGAGAAAGGTAATAATCATCTTTTTCAAAGATTGTTGGATATTGGCTCTGAATTAACAGTCACTCCAGGAGACCTAAAACATCACTCTGGTCCCCTTGTCAGAGTATGGCCATGTGGAGATCGGCTTTCTGTGGGAATTTTAGCTTAAGTCCCTCTGATAGTTTGCCCACTGGGTGATTTCCTCAGTTCTAGAATACATAATTGGAATAGACATATTCAGCAACTGGTAGAACCTACACATCAGATCTCTGACATGTAGAGTATGGGAGGAAAAGCCAAGTAGAAGCTGTTAGATATGTTTCCGTCTAGGAGAATAGTAAACTAAAAGCAAAATTGCATTCCTGAAGAAATTTGAGAGATTATTAGCATAATCAAGGACTTAAAAGAAACAGGCAACATTACGATAGGTGGAGAAAATCTTGAAAGTGTCACCAATTTCATCTTAGATGGATCCACATTCAACAGTATTGGTACTAGCAGTTTGGAGATCAGGAGACTTATTGCACTGAGAAAATCTGTTGTTGGGGACTTCTCCAAATTAATAAGGAACAATAATTTTATTTTTAAGACTAAGGTGTGTCTGACTCAGCTGCTGGTCTTTTCAACCACATGCTATTATGCATTTGAGAGCTGAACAATGATTAAGGATGACAGAAGAAGAATTGACACCTTTGAGCTGTGGTGTTGGAGAAGAGTACTGAATATCCCATGGGTGTCCAAAAGAACAAACAGATATGTGTGGGAGAGAGTGCAGCCACAGTGCTCTTTGGAAGTATTGATGGTGAAGCTTCATCTCCCATACTTTGGGCATATTGTGAGGAGAGGTTATTTCTTGGAAAGAGACATCATGTTTGGGAAAGTAAAGGCTCATCAAAAGAGAGGAAGACCCTTGACAAGATGGATTGACACAGTGACTTCAGCAACAGGCTCAAGTGTGTCAGAGATGACGAGAATGGCACCGGATAGGACAGGGTTCAGATCTGTTGTACATAGAGTCACTATACACTGTACTTGATTCCATGACACCTAACAAACACATGGTATATTCAAATTTTTTTTGTCAGCACCTGTTGAATAGTAGCAATTCTTCGTCAATTTTTCTTATTCATTGTGTAACTTCCACAAGCATATGAAGTAGTTATAAATACCATGGCTTCAGTCTTTGCTGTTACAGTTTAATCTTTAAAGTGACATTCTATTTCTTTATCACTTTAGAAAGGTCCATGACAGCAGATTTGTTCAAGGCAATGTGTCTTTTGATTTCTTGATTAAAGTTTTCATGATTGTTGATAATAGAGTCAAGAAAAGGGAAAGTAGAGTTTAGGAATAGATACTCATTTACTGGTTGTGAAAAGTACTACAGGTGGCAAGAATGGATGTTACTGATTCAGTAGTGCAAGACAGAGTGCTTATGATATGAGTAGTTTAGGAAAGTAGATAGTAGATATGATGGATGTAGTAGACTAACATGGAGATACTGTTTTGTATTTGTTTGCATACAAAATTTGTATATATTGTGTTTCACACTTTCCTTCATTCACATTGTGTTTAATACAGTCACTCCCGTATATTGAGTTTTATAAAATTAATTACTATTAAATTATGTCCACCATTACCCCATCATTTTAGATCAAATCTTTCCCCTTTCCTTTAACCCTTCCTTCTACCCACAAAATTGTGCTACATTGTGATCTCCTCCCACCACCCTCACTCCTCTGCTCCCACTCCTTCCCCCTTGAGCCCCCATACCTGCTTTACTATTCTTCTATTTTTCAAATAATGACCTTATGCCATTTTGGTCCTTAAGACATTGAGTTAGTTCACTTGGCATAATGCTCTCCAGTCTCTCCCAAGTTATGTAGTATTTTTTTAAATCGTTGCTTCTGAGTGCTGTGTAGTATTCAATCATGTGAATACACCACAATTTCTCAATACATTATACGGTGGTTGGACATTTGGGTTATTTCCATGTTCTTGCAATTGTGAATAACTCTGCTATGAACATTGGTGTACAACCTCCATTTGTGTTTTAGTCCTAATTTGATACTGGATTTTTTTCCCTCCCTCCTCTCCTGTGAGAGGGGAAATATATATATGGTTGAATGAGAAAAAGAAAATTAGTAAAAATGAAAACTGTAAAGTGGGTGAGTGGAAAAGAGACAAAATGTGACGTAGAAAGAGAAAATAGAAATGGAAGAAGAGATGCCTGGCCTTCCCAGATGGCCACTGATGAGAGTAAATTCAAAACTGTTGTTATAGCCAACTCAGAAACGACTGAGCATTGATCCTCCAGTGTTGTCATCTGGGAAGAATGAATGAGACAGAGACACCAAGAAATGAGGGGGAGACCAGAGAGCTAAGGCAGAGGGTGTAGAGCTCCGAGACTTCAGCATCCTCGAGCCTAGAGTCTCTCTTGCCTTTACTGAGAATTGCCAGGAGATAAATCACAGAGAAAAGTTCTTTACTAGTGAACCTATAGTTTTCTCTAACATTCTTTTGCTATCTCAGGGAGGATGAAACCACAAGGACAAACTGGAGGTGGCAGATGACACCTGGTTTGCCTATTTCTGTGATCTGCCTCGGGAGAAATGCTACCTTGTTCCTTGTAATCTGTTACAAGAGAAATTCCAGCTTGTTTTGTGCCTCTTTCAGTTTCTGATTAAGCATTTGGTTTACTATTAAGTTTAACATTTGGCTTCCCACACTCCAATGTGTTTGCAGAGACTGTAAACTGCACTGAAGGCGGGGAGCTCTGGTGGCCTAGTGGCAAGAAGCTGCAACTACAATCCCAGAGGTGCATGGTTCGAATCCACCAAATGCTCTGCCGGGGAAGGAGGGGCAATCTCCTCCTGTACCAGTCAGATCTGATTTGACGGTACACGCACACAAAAATAATAAAATAAAAAAAAATTTAAAAAAAAAACTGCACTGAAGGAAGTTTCCTGTCTTTCTCTCATAGAACACTTGGTAGATCTGAACCATTCACGTTCGGGCTGGCAGCACAACTCTATCTGCTAGCATATGGCAGCATTGAGATCCTCTCTATTTACTGGGCAGTAGGGGGTAGGATTTCCCTCTCCCGGTCCCTACAGAGGTGTGTTATGGGAAGAGGAAAAAAAAATCCAACCTAGTCTTCTGTTCAGTTTATTAGCTGATACAGAAAATCATCTAGTTCTTGCCCAGATTCAATAAAAGTGAGAAGAGTGCCTGGAGTTCAGTGTCTCCAGCTATCACTCCTTGAAGTTTCATCTCAGCAAAGGCTCTCAATTCAGGTGACTGAAGGCTCTACTAATGAGTTAAATCACTCCCTTTTAATTGCTTCCTCCTTCCTGTATATGTGGATTCTTTATGTTTAGATTTCTCTCTTCCTTCTCTCTCTCTGTCAGTCTCTGTCTCTCTCTCTTTGTTTGTTTTAGAACATTGAAATTATGATTTCATTTGATTATTCATTCACATTTTTAATAACATTAATTACAGTGTTATTATTGTTAGATGTTGTCAAGTACAACTCATAGCGACCCTATGAACAAGAGATCTGAACCTTGTTCTATCCTGTACCACCTTCACACCTCCTGACACATTAAAGCCCATTGCAACAGTAGTAACCTTGTCAATTCACCTGGTTGAGGGTCTTCCTCTCCTTCACCAACCCTCTACCCTTCCAAGCATCATGTCTCTCTCCAAGGAATAGCCCCTCCTAGCAACATGACCAAAGTATGTGAGGCAAAGCCTCATCATCCTTGTCTCCAAAAAGTACTCCAGCTGCACCCTCTCCAAGACGTATTTGTTTGTTCTTTTGGTCATCCATGGGATGACCAAACTTATGGATGTTGAATTTATGGATGTCATGGCCAAACCATGACATAGCTTCCAGAACCACAGAACACAGAAGGCAACACAGTACAGGAAACTGACAGCTGACTGATGTTAATGTAGCGAGTGCTCTTCAAGATGCAGAAGACAAGTGCTTTGTTATTAAATAACAGAAAGAAGCTGAAACAAAGAGAAGACATGAGGAAGAAAAGAATAGAGCAGAATACTTCAAAGGCAACCAGAGAAGACAAGGCATGAGTGGAAAGAACCAAAAAGCAAATTCAAGCCTTGAGTTGCAATACAAAACATTGAATGATGCAAGAAGCATCAAATCAAGATGAAAAGAATACACAGAGTCACTGTATCAAAAAGAGTTGAGCAACACGGAATCATTTCTGGAAGTAGCGCATATGATAAAGAAAACATGGAAAAAGAACTCTTTTTGCTCATGTCAGTTGGATTTTGGGCTGAAAGTAGAGAATACCAGAAAAGTGTTTACTTAGGTTTTATTGGACTAAATAAAGATACCCAACTGTGTAGATCATAATAAATTATGGATGATGTAAAAAGAATAAGAACTCCAGAACACTTAATTGTTTGTTGTTGTTATGTGCCGTCGTGTCGTTTGCGACTCATAGCAACCCTATGTACAACACTCTATAAACTCCGCTCTGTCCTGTGCCATTTGCACCATCTCCGATACACCCATCCCAATTGCCCCAGTCAATCAATCCACCTCATAGAGGGCCTTCCCCTCCTGCACTTTCCCTCCACCCTACCAAGCATGATGTCCCTCTCCAAGGACCGGTCCCCTCCTTACAACAAGTCCAAAATATGTTAGATGAAGCCTCAGAATCCTTGCCTCCAAAGCGCCACTTGGTTTGATTCCTTCCAGGATGAATCTGTTTGTTTTCCTAGCAGTCCATGGTACCCTCAATACTCTTCTCCAGCACCACAGCTCAAAGGCATCAATTTTCCTTCTATCCTCCTTAGTGATTGTCCAGCTAATTGTGCTACTACTAAGGTGCTCCTCCCAGGTAAGGATGGTAAGACTTTGTCTCACATACTTTGGTCATGTTACCAGGATGGGCCATTCTTTGGAAGGGGGACTGTGTATAGACAGGTGGAGAATCAGAGAAGAACAGGACTCTGATGCGGTTAACTTACACAATGAATCCAACTACCAGCTTGAAGTGTGTAGAGATTGTGAGGATGACACAGGACTGGTCAAAGTTTCATTCTGTTGTTCACAAAGTTGCTATAAGTCAGAGTCAATTAGATGACACCGAACAGCAACAACAATAATAACTCACACAAGGGTTTGGCTTTCTCAAAGTTCTTTCCCTTTTATTTTATGCCTTCTCTCTTCTAGGACTGAAAATTCACTTTACTATTGCTATTGCCATTGGCATTTTTCCTATAATGGACACTCGGCAAAAATATCTTCCTCTCCTTCCCTTGCCAAGTAATGAACTTGGCTCCCTTCACCCTTTATTAGGGATTAGTGGATAGAATGACCTCTGAAAGCCAGAATTGGGATTAAGTTGTGATATATATATTGATGAGTGAGGTAGGGGTGTTTATATCAATCCGAGCAAAGGGTGGAATGTGGGGTGGTTGCAATCTGAGTTTTCTGTGTTGTAGTCAAAGCCACTGGTTAGAAGTTCCTCTTGAGCAATAGAACATGTTCAGCAATTGTGTCATGATGAACCAGAGAGAGAATTTCCTCACTGACTGTGAAAGAGCAAGTCTGGAGTGTCTTATATAAACCAACTTGGCACAGCGTCCCTCACTACTGTGGCTTCTTGCTACAACTTCTGTGCTACCTGTGAATCAAAGGTAAGTGTATTTTCCTTGGTTGAACCATAAGGTATTGATTGCAGGTTGCTACTTTGCAGGCATTTGGGAGCCATCATCTCCTACTTGCCCGACCACATTTTGTCCCAAATAGAGCAGTTCTTGCTGTACTAAGTAAACACAACCTGAAGATTTAGGGATGGAACTGGGATATGTGACCCAGTGATCACATGTAGGAATGTGGAGAGCCTGATTAAATACAGAGCTCTTCCCAAATCAGCTTGAGGAAATAATAACTTCTGGAAAATCTCCTTTTGTGAACAGGTTGGCAGGGGACACTGTGGGCCATCCCAGATTTCTAGATTTTAGTTATATGTCCTTCTCATCGTATCCATAAATGAAAATTCATTTGCATTTTCAAAAATCAAACACAGAGCCCTGAGAGTCATGGCCTTCTTAAATCTTTGGTGCAGAGAGAGAGGAAAGAGTGGCAGTAGGGGTGTGTGTGTGTGTGTGTGTGTGTGTGTGTGTGTGTGTGTGTGTGATCTCATGTGTTTCTTCACAGGTTAACTCCAGGTCAGGAAGATGTCAAAGCTGGAAGAACACATGGAGGGAATCATCAATATTTACCACCAGTACTCAGTGAGGGTGGGAGATTTTGACACCCTCAGTAAGAGTGAGCTGAAGCAGCTGATCACAAGGGAACTTCCAAATACCCTCAAGGTAGGTAATCACTCTGACTTCAAGCTGCCCCACTGAAGGCAGCACTGAGGCTGAAAGACTGATGGTGGGACAAGGATTGGAGGAAAGACCTGTCCAAGTTAGAGTCCTAAGGACGTTCTCTGCCAGCTGTAGGCCAGGTGCTGCAATTGCTCTCTTTTCCTGACTTACCTATTACCTTGGGTTTTCCACTCTTTTCTATCTGGAAGCTGTTTTCTCATATGTAAAGTAGAGGGAAGCAGGGAAAGGCTAAGTAAGATGATCTTCAAGCACCTTTCCAGGTGAAACTTATATGATTCCAGGATGGTTCACCATTGATTTTTCAGTCTTTCCTCTGTTTTGTCATGTTAGATTCACTTCAATAATTTTGGCTAATGAATTAATGTTCTCAGGTTCTTCCATAAGATGACTTTAAAGGGATTAGGGAGCTTAGAGAAAGGAGGGGAAGATTTTATTTGGAGATTCTGAGCTTACACTATCTGCTATTCCTTTCTTCTAGAATACCAGAGATCAATCTACCATTGACAAAATATTCCAGGAACTGGATAGAGATGGAGACGCACAGATTAATTTTAGGGAATTTGTTGTCCTGATAAGCAGAGTGCTGGCGACTGCCCATGACAATATCCACTGTGCGTAGAAAGCTCTTCCAGAGTTTTCTTCCAGCAATGTCTCCAAGGGGGCCCTTCATCCCTTCACCAAAGCCCAGTCTTGCCGGAGAGAAATGAAGAATAATAAATATTCTCTTATTCTTGACATGTGTACTTATTTTCATTTTGTGCCAATGGTCCTCAAACTTTATCACACCTCATCCCTTTAATAGTCCTCATGTAGGCCCTTCATATCCTGTTAGACGTCTGTTAATTTATGCTCATTGAATATCCACTATTAATTCATTTGTTGATCAAATAAATATCTACCTAACATCTTTGAAAACCAGAGACAACAGAGGACACAGGGGGATTCATTCCCTTGGAACTTACATTTTATGGCGTTCCACTCCACCTCCTCCTTTGTCTCTGCCTACTTTCCATTTGAGGAAATACATCACAGAAACAAGCTTTATACTATCAGATTCTGTTGCATTCTTTTAGAAAGGAGTCCTGAGGGTGTGGTGCTTACACACCCAACTGCTAACCAAATGGTTGATGGTTTTGACTCACCAGCTGCTCTGTGGGGGAAAGATGAGGTAGTCTGCTTTGGTGCAGATTATAGCCTTGAAAATCTTGTTATTTGTAGGTGTCATCAAGTCTACTACAACTCATAGCGACCCTGTGAACAATGCATAGGAATACTATGTCATCTTGTATCATTCTCATTGTCTTTGACCTCGCAAGAATCTCTCCTGTTAATATGTCCAAAGTATGTGAGATGACATTCCTCCATCCTTGCTTCTAAGGAGCACCCTAGTTGTACTTCCTTCAAGACATATTTGTTCTTTTTAGCAATCCTTGGGATATTCAGTATTCTTCTCAAACACCAACACTAAAAGGCAATGATTCTTTTTCTATCATCCTTATATGTTGTCCAACTCTCAGATACAGAACAAGTAATTGAAAAGATCATGGTTTATATCAGGAATATCATAGTCTTTAAACTGACATCATTGCTTTTTAGCACTTTAGAGAGATCCTTGACAGCAGACCTTCCCAATGCAATATTTCTTTTAATTTCTTGGCTCCTAGTACCAAAGGTATTGATTGTGGAGCCAAGTAGGACACAATCGTTAACAATGTAAATTTCCTCTTCATATATCATGATATTGCCTATTGGCCCAATGGTAAGGATTTTTCTTTTCTTAATGTTGAGATGTAATTCATATTGAAGGCTGTGGTCTTTGATCTTCTGCGGCAAGAATTTTCAGTCTTCCTCACATTTGGCAAGCATGATTGTACCGTCTGCCTAACATAGGTTGTTGATGAGTCTTCTTCTGATCTCCATACCACCTCCCTCTTCATAAAGTACAGCTTCACGAATGATTTGCTCATCACACAGCTTGGATAGGTATGAAGGAATGACACAACCCTGCAGCACACCTTTCTTGATTTAAAACCATTCAGAGTTCCTGTAATCTGTTTCGACAAGCACTTCTTGGTCTAGTTGTAGGTTTCAAGCATAATGGGATTCCCATTCTTCTCAATGTTAGCCGTAATTTTTTATGATCCATACAGTCAAATAGTTGTACTCTCTTCTATGGAGTTGTTTTGAGTAAAAATCAATTCAGCAGTGATAAGTATGACTTACTATAAGGAACAAACAGACATGTCTTGGAGAAGGTGAAGCCAAAGTGTTACTTGGAGGCAAAGGTGATAAAGCTTCATCTCACATGTCACCGACCACCCGACCACGGTCGTGACAAGAAACTCGAGGGGTTTCTTGGTGAAGAGCAGGTGAGGGACGAAGTCGGCGAAAATGAGAGTCTGCACACCAGGATGATGTAGAGAGCTCTAGTTTATTATTCTAAAAGCCTGCTTTTTATACATTTAAACTTGTTAAACTTGACTTATAGCCAACATTTTGTGATTACAAAGCTTACATAAGATTTTAACTAGAAAAAACAAAAAGAAAGTATTTTCTATTAATAAATAATAGCATCAGCTATTAAACATTCTTTGAACAGGAAGCACAGTGACCTTATGTTGGTCATCTGCTAGACAATGGTTAATGGTTTACATTTCACTTCCTTTTCTCTCCTACTTTGCGTCACTGTGTCTTAGCCACCTTTGTTTTTGCCTTTGTACTCATGTTTGTACTGTACCACATAAGGTCCAAGCCTAACGAATCTTAACATCTATTTTCCTACACTCTGGACCATTCCTATGTTTATCAATAGCTTTTGCAACTTGTTTCATAAGATTTTAATTTGTTTTTGTTTGGCAATGTGCACTAAGGCG
>NW_006399926.1:5711583-5736858 GCF_000299155.1 Elephantulus edwardii
CCGGGATTACGAAGACCCATCTGTAACAAATATCCAGGCATCAGCCCACTCACAAGCACAGGGCTTGCAAGATTCCCTCTTATGCTATCCTTGAGGTCAGAGACCCCGTACAGGCGCGGACGTCCCATTTTGTCACACAGGCGTCGTGGCCAGAGAGGACAGCGAGGCGGGTGTGGCACTCACATACTTTGGCTATGTTTCTAGAAGAGGCTATTCTTTGGAGAGGGACTTTCTGCTTAAAAAAGAGGAAGACCCTCAACTAGATGGAATGACACAGTGACTGCAGCAATGGTATCAATTATGTCAGAGATTGTGAGAAAGGCACAAGATAGAGCAGAGTTCTGATCTGTCTTTCATAGGGTTGGTATGGGTCATAGGTCATACTCGACAACATCTAATAACAACAACTATTAGGAAATAAACCATGTGCACACAAATAAAGAAAAATATAATACACTGGTGTCATTCATTGCTGTCAAGTCAGAATTGACTCACAGCTGACCTTCCAATGGGTTCTCAGAGGCTGTAAATTGCCAGACAGAGATGTCCCATCTTTCTCCCACAGAGCAGCAAGTGGATTCAAATCACCCATGTTTGTGCTGGCAACCCAGTTTCTTACCTACTAGACCATCAGAGCTACAGGTGATGATAAGTTATACTAGATGATAGGAAGGCCACCTACCTTTGCAACCCAACTTCTTACCTACTAGGCTGTCAGAAGGTGATGATAGGTGACATGAAGACAACTAAAATAAGGGGTGGGGCTGGGACAGACATGATAGAGAAAGAGATGGGAGGGTCAAAGAATCTATTTAAGTAGAAACCCAAGAAAAGGATGAAAGAAGGTGGCTTGCAGCTATCTGGGAGCCAAGAAACCCTGGAAGAGATAGATTACAATCCTGAGCCACGAACATGCTTGACCTGCATAGAGAATAGCACTAAAGCCAACAGAATGGAGCAACTGAAGCAGGAAGCCATGATAAATAAGGACTAAGGTAACTGGGAGCAGATAAGTATGAACTTAGAGACTGCAAATGATGCAAACTGCCAGGTATTCCACTACGAGCACAAAGTTAGCACTGAGATCTCACCCACAGTTAGTTAGTTACCTTATAAGAAAGCCCTCGTGTTGTACTTCAGAGAAGATCAGCTATTAAAATAAGCATGACTGGACAGCAACTAACAATATAGACCATGTGGAATATACTAGAGAGCTGCTACAGGTTTGGGGGGAAAAAGTGAAATGATTAAATTTGTTGTTGTTGTGTGTGCCATTAAGTTGCTTGCAACTCAAAGCAACCCTATGTACAACAGCCTTAAACCCTGCTCCATCCTGTGCCAACCTTATTGTCTCTGACACAACTACCCCCACCACCCCAGTGACTGCTTCAATCCATGTCATCAAGGGTCTTCTTTTCTTGCACCATCCCAAGCATGACGTCCCTCTCCAAGGACTGGTCCCCCCTTGCAACATGTCCAAAGTGTGTCAGATGAAGCTTCAGAATCCTTGACTCCAAGGAGCAGCCTGATTTCACTCTCTCCAGGATAAACCTGCTTGTTCTCCAAGCAGTCTATAGTCAGTACTCTTCTCCAGCCCCACAGCTCAAGGACATCAATTCTCCTTCTGTCATCCCTAGTCTTAATATTTTTTAAAAAATTATTTTGGTTGTCTTTTTGGAGACTACATTATAGGAAGCAGGTAAGCTTGGACATAAAGAGATGAGCTAAGGGGGAAAAGAGTTCTCCAGACCAGGGCTGTCTAGTTACTGGAATAAAATAGGAGGAACATGTATTTAAAAGTTGGCTAATAGTGAAAAAAAGTAAAAAGAAATAAAGTTCATTTTAATAGCACATTTTATTTCGCTTAAAATGTCCAAAATAGCTTTCCAATAATGTTGGTTGTTGTTGTTGTTGTTGTTGACTGCTGTTGAGTTGAGCGTGGCTCATAGTGACTCTATGAACAAAAGACCTGATGCCTTTCCATAACTGTTGCCATTTCTCTTTCTCAATTTTTTTTGTATTATTAAAAGAGAAAAAACTCCCTTTCAATCATACCAAAAAAAAAAAGAGAGAGAGAGAGAGAGAGATATCGATCTAATGGATTTAATGGCTCAATGGTAAGGAGTTGCACTGCCAACCCAAAAGCAGGCTGTTCGAATCCACAAGCTGCTGAGAGAAAGTTGGATAATCTCTTCCCCTGCGATTAACTGGCTCTGAAAACTCACTGGAAGGTCAGCTATGGGTCAATTAGAATAAGATGGTCACAACAACAACTAACATGATATAAGGGGGCTCTGGTGGCCTAAGGGTAGGGAGTTGCACCGCCAACTCAAAAAGGTGAAGTTCAAATCCATCAACTGTTCTTTGGGAGAAACGTGGGCACCGCCAACTCAAAAAGGTGAAGTTCAAATCCATCAACTGTTCTTTGGGAGAAACGTGGGCAATCTCCTCCCATGCAGCCTCTGAAAATCTGCTGGAGAGTCAGCTATGAGTCAGTTCTGACTTGATGGCACATTACAACAGCAACTACAGGACAGAGCAGGACTGTCCCAAAGGTGTAGGTGTGTGTCAGAGATGATAAGGGTGGAACAGGGTAGAGCAGGGTACAGAGCTGTTGTACACAGGGTTGCTAGGAGTTTGCAAGTGACTCAAAGGCACATAATATCACCACCACCAATTGTACATAGATTTTGGGTTCTTTCTAAATGAGGAATCTGTGCTTTGGGGTTTGACTTGCCTGTGCTGTGGTCTCTTGGGCTTGCATTTGGGTGACGGTTCTGACTGCACCCCCGGGGCAGACTTTGTTGAGCCACAAAGAAGTCTAATCCCACGGTCCTGAGCCCCTTTCCCTTCAGGAGAACATTTCAGGCAGGCGGGCTCTGGTACACCACAGCCTACATGAGGCAAAAATTATGTGTCATAGGTTGCTACAGCGTCCACAGCAAATGCTAAAAAACTGATAGTTTGAAAGAACAGATTTTTATTTTCCACAGTTCTAAAGAAGAGATGTCCAAATCAGGGTGTCAGCCATATTGGTTCCTTCTGTGAGCCTTTCTCCTGCTCTGTGGTGGTTGTTGCCAACCTCTGAGGTTGCTTTGAGTTCATAGAGACATCTGCCTACTTTGTCACTTTGCTCTTTCCCATGTTTCTCTCTCTCCCTATGTGTTTCATTTTCTTAAGATTCCATTCAGTAGAGATAAGGCTTAGAAGCTGTCTTGCTCTGGTATGATCTCACGAGCATAAAAAAGAGAGAAACCCTTATTTCCAAACTGGGTCATAGTTACTGCCACAGGTACCAGGAGGAGTTCAGCATAATTTTTTTTATGAACACAATTTCATACATCACACTGCAGCAGGGCCTTGGAGTCAGGTGAAGGAGTAGGATTTAGCAGTCTGGCCAACAAAATTGCCTAGTGCAAGACCATGGTTAAGATTTTCCTGTTTGACGTAGTAACATAGTCTTCAAAAATAAAAGAATGCACCATTTTACAATCCCACCAACAGTATATAAGAGTTCTTACCTCTTCACGTCTTCTCCAACGTCTATTGCTTGCTCTCCTGCTAAACTTTGTCACCGCTACTGGAGTGATATGGCATCTCATTGTGGTTTTGATTTGCATCTCCCCTATTGCCAGTGATTTTGAGCATTTCTTCATGTGTGTGTTGGCCATCTGAACATCTTCCTCTGTGAAGGCAGTTTGGCATTTCCTCAGAAAGCTAAACATAGAAATCCCATATGACCCAGGTATTTCACTACTTGGAATAAACATACCCTGAAAAAATGAGAACTGAGGCGCAGACAGAGACTTGCACATCAATGTTCATAGCAGCGCTAGTCACCATCACAATAACATGTACACAGTCCAATTGTCTAGCCACGATCGAATGGATTGAGAAGTTATGGTATATTTACACAATGGAATTCTACACAGCATGCAGGAACAACAATTTTATAAATCACTACCTAACTTAAGAGGGACTGAAGAGCATTATGCTATGTGAACAAACTCAGTCCCACAAGGACAAATACTGTGTAAGACCATTACTGTAGAAATAGATAACTAGGGGAAGGGGGGCATGGCGGGAGGATGGGTGGGAGGCATAATTATGGGGTTGCATAATTTGATGGGTGGAGGGCAGGGTGGGTTAAGGAAATGGGAAGGATCTGGTGTGAAAAACAATATACAAATTTTTAAAGTAAACCAGTATAAAATAAAAAGTTGTAATAAAAAAAGAACAAAGGGAACAAATAAAAGAATACAAATTAGAATTGTAAAAGACAAGAGGACCTTGGCTTCCTATACTGCTGTAATTTTTTGTAACATATCACCTAACCCAGCACTGAGTAAGCACTAGTTCAACTTCTTTCAGTCTTAACTCAGGCATTACTCTCCTCTTTCCTCTCTAGCCAGGAAGACAGGCATAAAGCACCGCTCTGCATTCCCAATGTGCTTTGTGCTTTCCCCCACCTTACTTTTCTTTTGTCTACTACATTATATCCAAAAGAACTCTTGGAGGGTGTGTTGCTCAACTAGACACAAGGGGTTTTTTGAGCCTGGGAATCTAGCACGTGACATCAAGTTCAGGCTCACTAATTCCTGTAAAAAGCTTCCTAACAAATCCCTTGGCTTCTGCTTTGTTTTTAGTTGCTGTCTACCTGGCTTACTCATGGCAACGTCACACGTACCAGAACGCATTGTCGCCCAGCATGGCATCATTTTCACTATCTCATATTATGAGGAGGTTTCCCCAGCTGCATTTTTAGTATCTCTGCTAACATAAAGGCTTCATATCCCACAATTATATCAAACAGTGTTCTGTTGTGATTAATGAGATTTCCATTGGCTTAATAGAAGAATATGAACAAGTTTCGTTCATTACTGATTAATTTCTTTACTGGGCTTCCAATTAAGCCTGTCCAATTAAGGTATTAACATTATTTGAAAGGGTATGAGCATTCTGATGCCACATTTCTCCTCATAGAGCCCAGCCTCCTGGATAATCTGTTCGTTATAAAGATTGAAAAGGCATGGAGACAGGATACAGCCCTGGCATACACCCTTTCCAGTTTTGAACTATGCTCTGTTCTGACAACTGCTTCCTCATCCAAGTTTCGAATTAGCACAATCAAGTGTTCTGGGATTCCCATTCTTCTCAGAGTCAGCCACAGTTTGTTATGATCCACACAGTCAAATGCTTCTGTGTAATCAATGAAACAAAGATAGACATTCTTCTGATATTCCTTGCTTTCAGCCAAGATCCATCTAACATTAGCTACAATATTCCTAGTACCATGACCCCGTCTGCACCCAGTCTGCACTTCTGGTAGTTCTCTGTTGGTGTGCTGTTCCAGTTGTTTTTGGATAATCTTCAGCAGAATCTTGTTTGCATGTGATATTAATTATATTGTTCGATAATTTCCATACTCTGTGGGACTACCTTTCGTTAGAATTGGAACAAATACAGATCTCTTCCAGTCAGTTAGCCAAGTGGTTGTCCTCCAGATTTCTTGGCACAACTTGGTGAGCACATCTAGGGCAGCATCTGTTAGTTGAAATATGTCAATTGGTATACCATCAATTCCTGGGGCCTTACTCTTGGCCAATTCTTTCAAAGCAGTCTGAACTTCCTTCATCACCATAGGCTCTTGCTCATATGTTGTTTAATTAAATTCTTCTGCGTCCACCAATTCCTTTTGGTATAACAACTCTGTAATCTCCTTCCATCTTCTTTCAACAATCTCCATTATGCTGATGACACAACACTGCTTGCTGAAACTGAGGACCTGAAGTGCTTGTTATGGAAGGTCAGGGACTGCAGTCTTTCATATGGATTGAGGCTCAGTATCAAGAAAACAAAGATTCTCACTGCTGGGCCGATTGGCAGCATCATAATGGATGATGAAGAGGTTGAGGTTGTTCACAGTTTTGGTTTGCTTGTTTCCACAGTCAACACTCTTGGAACCAGCAGCCAGGAAATCAAAAGACATATTGAGATGGGAAAGTCTGCAGTTAAAGACTTCTCTAAAGTACTGAAGTGCAACGATGTCAGTCTGGAGACTAAGGTGTGCCTGATATATGCTATGGTCTTTGCAATCGCTTGCTATTCATCAGAGAGCTGGACTGGGGATGATAGAAGGAGAATTGATGCCTTTGAGCTGTGGTGTTGGAGAAGAGTATTGAATATACCATGAACTGGCTAAGGAAACAAACAGTTTTGTCCTGGAGAGGGTGAAGTCAGGCTGCTCCTTAGAGGCAAGGATTCTGAAGCCTCCTCTGACATACTTTGGATATGTTGCAAGGAGAGACCAGTCCTTGGAGAGGGACATCATGCTTGGGAGGGGGGAGGGACAGAGCAGGAAGGGAAGACCCTGCATGAGATGGATTGATTCAGTGACTGGGGTAACGGGGGTGGGTGTGTCAGAGATTGTAAGATTGCCGCAGGTTAGGGCAGAGTTTAGGGTTGTTGCACATAGGGTCGCTTTGAGTTGCAAGCGACTCGATGGCACATAACAACAACAACAACATGAGCATTCTGACCACATCCCTGTCTGGGGAGGCAGTCCTAGAGAGAGATTGCACTGTCTTCCAGATAGGTTAATTCCAGATAAATCCATTAATTCCAGCTACAATTGTTAGTAATACATATGGTGATTTGTACCCTGTCTGTGTTTGACTACAGAAGCTGGCATCCAGATCATTTGTTCAGATATGGGTTGAGTTTTGAAAGTAGACTGTCTGCTTTTCTTCCTACTCCATCTTGGTCTGGATGCTCAGCTGAAATCTGTCCACCATAGGTGACTCTGTGGTATTTGGGATACCGATGTTATAGCTTCTGCCATCATGGTAACCACAGCAGAACAAACTGACAAACGCTAGCTCCTCCCAATCAACCCATTTTCCACTCAGTAGTCGGAGTGTTCTCCTTCAAGCAAAAGCCATATCAAGTCATTCACTTGATTCAAACTCTTCGAGGTTTTCCCAATGAATGTAGGATAAAATCTTTATAGAGATGGCTTCTGATCTCATTTTCATGGAAACCTCTTTAGGGCAAGTTTACAGGTCCCCTATTACCCAGTAGTCCCTCTGTCAAGACATCTTTGCTTTTTGCCATCGGAACTTACTCAGTTGCTTATTCTTTGACTTGTTAATGATCTCACGCTTCCGTGGATGAGCAAGAGAGCAGGGGCAATAGCTCTCTTGCATTCCCAGCACCCATAACAGTGCCTAGCACGCAGTTACTACTCAAGAAATATTGGTTGAATGAATGACTAAACACATTCAGGCTGGAGCAGCTGAATTGAGTTACTGTTTTCTAATGGAAAGAAAGGAACAGGTAATACAAGATATGAGTGTGATGCTGTTGCTGGTCTCAGTGACTGGGGCATCTGACAGAAAATCAACCACAAGAACAAGAATAGTTGCTTTGCTGTGGTATGGGGTGAACTGGTCTCCCCAGACATGTACTATCTAGAGGCAGTTATCGTGATTCCTTTTTTTTTCCTTTTCTAGAGTTAATACTCTAATCCCTTTACTCATTTCCCCATGTGATTTTTATTATTAAGTGAAGACTCAAAGCAGAGAATCTCCTGTTTAAGGGGAATCATCCATGATTGGATATAACTCTTGGTTACTGCTTAAAAGGAATTCATTTCTCTTAAAGAACCCCAGCTCCCTGGGTCTGCAATGAGACCAGCAAATTAGAAAATACTCAGAAAATGCAAAAAGGTAGAAAGAAAGAAAGAAGGGAAAAATCATAAAATAGATGGGAGAGAGAGAGCCAGGGAGAGAAAGACACTCCACTTAAGGCTGGGATACCCCCAACGACATGCCACAATCCTGAAACCCCTCAGATTCCTGCCCCAGGACATCTCCACCTTCCTTCTCTCCTTGTCTTGGCTTCTTACAATACCCTCCTCATTGTGTGATCTCCATGTGATAACTCTGAGTAGTGGGACAACGTCAGAGAGAAAAGGTAAAAGTTGGAGACACAGAAAGAGGCTGGGTTACTGCCCTTGTCTCAAGCCTGGAAGGGAATCTCTGAAAACGGGAGATAGGGGTCCAACGTGGTCAAAGAACCGAAGGGAGTCTTGAGGGAGATGATGGTAGACTTGAGCCCTGAGAAGGAACAGGACTTGAGTAATTGCTAGTTTCACTCTTTTTGTCACTTTGGCAATTGGAATGTCAAAATCCATGACACAAGGCTTTCTAAAATACAAGTTTTCAGCAACTATTGGGAGGGAGCAGGGTGTTGAGGTTGAGTTGTGGAGTTTACTTCAGAGCAGGGCTTGTGTCAGTGTTGTGTAAGATTGCCTCACTGGGCTGGTGAAAACTGAGGCTTTTTTTTCATGCAAGGTCTTGGGAAATAGTACAAAATCATCTTATTTATCTTATCAGGCTCTGCCAGCATAGTTGAAATGGAGCTGGGGTAGTGTGAGACCCTGATTGGATCCATCCGTTCTGGGAGGTGTTCCTTTTTACTCTTTCTCTACCCACTGGGGCATTGAGGTAGTTTCCTAATGGTCTAGATCCTGTTGTTGTTGTTGTTGTTGTTGTGCGTCATCACGTCAAATACAACTTATAGCGACCCTATGAATAACAGATCTGTACTTTGTCCTATCTTGGGCCAGCATCACAATTTCCAATATCCTCAAGCCCACTGCTGCAGTCACTGTGCCAATCCACATGGTTGAGGGTCTTCTCCTTTGCTGTCTATTTACCTTTCAAGCATGTAAGATAAGGCTTCATCATCTATGCCTCCAAAGAATACTCTGGCTGCACCTTCTCCAAGAAATTTGTTTGTACTTTTGTCAGTCCATGGGATATTCAGCACTCTCCTCCAACACCCCAGTTCAAAGGCATCATATATTCTTTGGTCATTTCTAGTCATTGTCTAACTCTCAGATGTATACCACGTGATTGAAAAAGCCATGGACTGAATCAGTCCATGATGTCAAACTGACATCCTTGCTCCTCAATAATTTGAAGAGGTTCTTGGCTATAGACTTTGCCAGTGCAATACATCTGATTGTGGATCCAAGTAAGATGAAGTTGTTGACAATTCCAATCTTTTCTCCACCTGTCATGATGTGTCTTAATAGTCCTGTCATTAGGATTTTTTGTTTTCTTGACATTGAGATGCAATCCATATTGAAGGCTGTAGTCTTTGATCTTCTGCAGCAAATTCTTCAAGTCCTCTTCTCTTTCAGCAAACAAGGTTGTGTTATTTGCATAATGAACGTTATTGATGAGTCTTTGATACCACATTTTTCTTCACAGAGTTCAGCTTCTCAAAGAATTTGCTCAGAACATAGATTAAATAGGTATGGAGAAAGGACTACAATCCTGATATACCCCTTTCCTGATTTTTAACCGTGTAGTGTTCACACAGCAGCCTCTAGGTCTAGGTATAGGTTTTGTACAAGCACAAGAAATTGGAGAAACTTACTATCAGCTGTCAAAACCAGACTAGGTGCTGACTATGGAAAAGACCATCAGTTACTAATGTGAAAGTTCAAACTGAAGTTGCAAAAAAATGGAAACAAGTGCACTAAAACCAAAATATGATCTGCGACTCATGCGACTCTATTTACAATAACTCTGAACCCTGCCCTGTCCTGAGCCAGTTTCACTGACTGTGGCACAACAACCCTCATTGCCCTAGTTACTGTATCAATCCACCTCATCCAGAGTCTTCCTCTCCATCCTTCTGAGCATGATGTCCTTCTCCAAGGACTGGTCCCTCCTGGCTCTGTGCCCAAATCATGTGAGGCAGAGCTTCAAAATCCTAGCCTCCAGAGAGAAACTTGGTTTCACCCTCTCCAAGAGGGTTCTTGGCAGTCCGTGGTATGTTCAAGACTCTTCTCCCAGCACCACAGCTCAATGGCATCAATTATTCTTCTATCAACCTTAGTCATTGTCCAGCTTTTTGATGCACAGCAAGTAATTGCAAAGAGAATGGACTGGATCAGGCACACCTTAGTCTTTAGACTGACATCATTGCTTCTCAGTGCTTTCGAAAGGTCCCTGACAGCAGGTTTACCTAATGTAATTCACCTTTTGATTTCCTGATTGCTGGTGTTAAGAGTATTGATTATGGAGCCAAGCAAGCTATAATTGTTAACCACCTCAATCTCTTCTCCATCTATCAAGGTGCTTCCAATTGATCCAGTAGTGAAAATCTTGGTATTCTTAATGTTGATAGCATTCTCCATATTTGTGAATAATTTGAGGAGCTAGATAATCTCCCTGGTGGTCTGGAAGCTCCTGGATGATTGAGTTAAGACTTATTTATCATTGGTACCCTCTGAATGTACCTGACATACGGCTTGTCCTCAATTAATGCCTAATTAATGCAGGAATGGACACACAAGTAAATGCATAGGGAATTAACTTCTCCTCCAAATTCTGGAGCCAACACATATCATCTAGACTCCAGAGGCTCATTAAGCAACTCTTAGGCAGGTATCTGGGCAGATTCTGGAAGACCAACCCATGACTGCTACCTTCTTGTCCCTCTCAGACAAGTGTTCTGAAGTTCAGGTTCCACTACTAATTAGAGGGCAACTCCCTCTTAAATGAACTGGGAGTAGTCATCTGATGACGGGTTTTCTCTGGCTTTTCAGTCATTAAGACCCTACGAAAACTTGCAAAGGTCATGCTTTCCTCAAAGGATTTATTATCATAGGGCCAACTGCTAAATATCAAATGGATCCTGGCTAATCTAAACCTTAACACTGCAGCTCTGACTGTCTAGCTAGGGAACTGAACGGAACTGGTGTTTTTTTAAATAAAATTTTAATGAATGTTTACAGAAAAGTTAGACTTTTATTCATTCATTGTTGCACATTTTACTCTCTCTCCCTTCCTTTTCCCTCCCTCAGTTCACTTTTTAAAATATCCATTCATTATCACACAATTAAATTACCTACCTCCTCCTCCTTTCCTCTCAGTCCTCTTTTCAATGATATACCTTTTATTCTTGGATGCTGTCGTACGTATAACAACTAATCATGTGTTTCTTTTAAACAGTTACTTTCTTCGTCTGTACCAATGCAATGGTCATTAACTATACACTCTTATCCTCCCAATCCTCCACATCATACCTGCTTTATAACAGTGGTGATATGCAGTATTTGTCCTTTTGTGACTGGGTATTTCACTCAGCATGATGTCTTCCAGGGTCTCCCACATTGTGTAAAAGTTTTACAAGTTCCTTGTTTTTCAGTGCTGCATAGTATTCTACGGTATGACTATACCATAGTTTTTCTATTCATTCATTTGTTGATGGGCACTTGGGTTGCTTCCATCTCTTTGCTGTTATAAATAACACAGCAATAAACATGGGTGTGCATATATCTGTTTGTATGGCTGGTCTGGTTTCTTTAGGATATATTGCCAGTAGTGGTATTGTTACGTGAAATGCATTTCTATTCCCAACTTTCTGAGAAATTGTCAAACCACCTTTCATAGTGGTTGCCCCATTTTACACTCCCACCAGCAGTAAATAAGGGTTATGATCTCTCCACGACCTCACATGCAGTTAGTGTTTGCTGCTCTGTTGAACCGGTGTTTTTGACTAGAAAGGATTAACAGAATGGAGTTCTAATGAATATAATGGAAGTTTCTGGATATCTAGGTACTTCCTGGCTCTCTGTTGCACTCGCCCTCCTCCTCACATTCCCAAATATTCCCCATTTCTGGTCAAAACATCACCTGCCCGCTTCCAGGACCACACAATCTCTTTTTTTATTTTAAGCATCTTCATGCTCATCCTTGGATGCCTACAGTTCTCAAAGGGACTGTTAAATTATATCTAAGGAAAATTTCATTAGGTCTCACAGAAGTGGCTTCCTGGCAAATCTTATCATGGGATCTAGAACAACTCTCCCTACAACCAGGTTGAGTTGAAAGAAGATAAGACAAAAGAGAAAATTGTCTGCATCTAAGAAGGTCCTTGGAGACAAAGATGACAAAAACATTGTTTCCTGTACTTTGGACATATTTCTTGGAGAGGTGCATCATGCTTGGAAAGATGGAGGGTCAGTGAAAGAGAGGAAGACCTCCAGTGGGATGGATTGACCAGGGACTGTAGGGCTGAAGTGTGTTGGAGATCATGCAGATGGCACAGGATAGGATCGGTTTCAGGTCTCGTGTTCATAAGGTCACTATGAGCCATACTTAATTCAGTGGCACCTAAAAACAACAACAACAACAACAACAACGTTTATATCCCCCACCATCTTACTGCTTGGCTGTTCTACCCTTTCCTGACTTTAGGTCACAAGACAGTGGCAAACTGTCCATTCCTCAAAGCCAACCTCACGTTACACACTGTCAACCCTGCAGAGAACCAGAGGACCTATTTCTGCTCCACTCCAGCCTCCAACTCCACAGGATCCTAGGATCAATCTTAATTCACTTATTCATCCATGAGTACTCACTGAGACCTCTTGCCATGCAATCCCCTGAGAACGAGAATCAGGCATTTTTCCTACCTTCAGGAACACACAGTCAAGTGAGCAGGCAAGGGCTTATTACCCTGCATTTGAAGTGCACTAGTAGAAACATGAGAGCTCCAGGCAGCCTGCAGAAAGTGATTACTATATTCTTGACAAGGACGAGTGACCGAGGAAGACCTTGTGGAAGTGGTGCCTTAGTAGATCACAAAGAACTTACTACAGACACTAAGACTGAGAAGACCATTCCTTATACAAAGGCATAGTGATTGGAGAATGCTTCAAGGTAATTTAAAATAAGTGTTTTGAACAAGTGGACAGATATATGGGTGGATCAATGGGTAGGGGAAAGATATGAAAGAATTTGTTTATTCTGGTGTGAGGGGTAGAGTAGGACTTGGCAGGGGTACTTGGGAGAATGACTCAAGGATGGAATTGGAACAGGGTGGGTTAAATTAACAATTTTCAGACTTTTTCCAGGACCTAGTTCTTTCTTCAGATGGAAGCTTCAAGAGTGTTACAGATGACAGCAGAACTAGTCTGACTAAACAAAGTCTAGGAGAGGACTTCAGATTCCTACAAATGTTCTGCCTTCTCCTTCCTGTTAGGGAGCTCTGGTGGCCTGATGCTGAAGCTGCACTGCAATCCCAAAGGCATGTGGTTTGAATCCACTAGCTGCTCTGTGAAAGAAGGATGGACAATCTGCTTCTGTGTGATTTACCGTCTCTAAAAATCCGCTGAATGGTCAGCTCTGGGTCAGTTCTGACTGACAACACACAAGAACAGAGACAACTACTCTCCTGTTTGGAAGTCTATTATGCTAATCCAGAAATCTTTTAATTACTGATTTCTATTTCTTGCTTTCTCCTTTTCCATACCTTTCCCTGAGAAAGAGTACAGAACACACAGGAAATTGCAAAATATTTCTATGTTCAATATTTGTCGAGGACCTACCATGTATCTACACTATTCCAGGTGCTGGGAACCAGATAGAGGCCATGGACTTTGCCTTTGTGGACCTTACGGCAGAGTCATATGCAGACAATTTCTAGCACATAGTGATAAATAGTTGTTGGCTGAGGGGAGACAGGGGAGCACATCCTGGCAAAGCTAGTACTAGAATCCAGGCCTCTCAGCTCCCAAGTTGGTTCCCTTGATGTTGCATCAAATGGCATTATTGTTTGTTGTTACAGTGCTGTCAAGTTGACTCTGACTCCTACTCTGACCTTACAAACAATAGACACAAACTTTGCCCTCTCCGGCACCATTCTCACCAACTCCAACATGTGTGAGCCCATTGTTATAGCCACTGTGTCCAAGCATTTTGTTGAGGCTCTTCCTCTCTCACGTTTACTCTCTACCTGCTCCAGCCTGATGGCTTTTCTAGAGACTAGCTCCTCCTGAAGGAGCTCTTGTGGCAGAATCTGTTACACTGCTAACCTAAAGGTGACCAGTTTGAATCCATCAGCAGCTCCTTGGGAAAAAGATGGACAATCTCCCATGTGATTTAGACCCTCAGAAAACCCACTGGAGGGTCATCGAGGAATTGGCTCCGACACTAGAATAATGAGTTTTTTCGTTTCAGGCCCCTCCTGACATGTTCAAACTATGAAACTAATTTTCACTATTCTTACTTTTAAGATTAAATGTCACTATCCAGAGACAATAAATCACACAGCAGGACACTGTCCACCCTTTTTCTGCCGATTCTCATCTCTGAGCACCCTGCTTGTACCTTCTCCAGGACAGTTTTGTTGTTCTTTTGGCAGATCATAGTATATTGGATATGCTTTGTCAACACTGCAGTTAAAAGGCATTGATTCTTCTTCGATCTTCCTTAAGCATTGTTCAACTTTTAGTTGCATAGGAAGCAATTGAAAAGACCACAACTTGGACAAAGTGTATTCTAGTCTTTAAAACTGCATTGATATAAAGATGGTGGTGGCCAAGAATGTAGAGGTAGTGGGGTGCCAGGAAGTGAGTGACTTCAGGTGTCAAGTTACCTGATGTTCTTCCACTATGTGGTCTGTAGGTGAGCGCTCAAGACAGAGAAAGCTCTTGTCATCATTGCAGACTCAGCCAGCCTGATGCCCCTATCCCTGGGAATACTGCTTTTCTCTATTCTGGGCTTTCTCAAGAGCATCTGGTGACAACTCTGTCATCTCTCCATGTCCACTGGTCTGAGGGGAGGTAGTGCCATAAAAATCCCTTCTCAGGTAACAACCATGCAGGTAACGGCTTTGCAGAGACCAGAGCCCAAATAAGAATTCTCTACCCTGTCCATCTTTCAAACAGAAAAAAAAAGACTCTAGAAGAACAAAATCTTGGCATCTGGGAAAAAGACTTCTTGCTAGTTCACTTCTAGCTAACAGCAATCCCATGTACAGGAGAACTAAACATTGTTCCGCCTTGCACTGTCTGTACAAGCATTGCTGTGTGGCAGCCCATTGTTATAACCGTTGTGCCACTTCATAGCTTTGAGGGTCTTTCTCTTTTTCATCCCTGTACAGGCCCAAGGAGGAAGTCCTTCTCCAAGGTCTGGCCCCCAAAGGCTGTGAGACAAAGTTTCACCATCCTGACTTCCAAGGAGCGTTCTTCTCCCCAGCTCCTGGTTATCATCAGGTCTCAACTTGCTTGCAATTGACCTCAGCTCAGAGGGCTCTGCTGTGGGTACAAGGATTTAAGGGCTTGTATTACAGGCCATGAGAGCATTTCCAGGAATCGGTCTTTTGGTAGCAGAGTTCAGCAAACTCTGAACACTCTTCTGTGCTTATGTTCTTCTCCAGACATAGCACTGCTTGGGACAAATTCCAGAAAATTGCAGGAGAAAGGTATGGCCGTGTGTATAGGACTGGGTGAAGAGGGGATCACAGCTCTAATTGCTTTTTGCCCTCTGTAGTGCTAAGGACTAACTTGGCAAGCTAGACCAGGTAGGTCCTGAGCTGGAGGGGTGACCAGGATTTGAGCAGTGTATCTACAGTCAGAGAAGAGAAATTATCAAAAAAGTGAGCCCCCAATGAACTTACATTTCTCTGTCTGCCATTTCTTTACTGTTGCATACAGTAGTTGGGCTATAACAAAGACACAATGTTCAGACCCCTCGGTAGAACAGGTCAGGAAGGGATGGTAGAAGCAGCACACGGAACACTGGTTTGGAAGAAGACTTTATTGTTTACCCCCCAGGCTCAGATCCAAAGTGAAGGTTGTATGACATAACAATACTGTGAGGATGAAGCCGTTTCCCCTTTCCCAATAAAGCAGAGCCCTAGCTGTTGCCAGGGAAGGGTTCTCTCACTTCCTGATTAGTGAGCGTGGCCGTGGCCATGGCTGTGGCCGTGGCCGTGGCCGTGGCTACGCCCTGGATCCTGCCTCTGGCCTGGGCACGCACCTCCCTCGCCGAGGCCTGGCCCGTGGCTGTGGCCTGTTCCGGGTGGGACATTCTTGTGCATCTCTTCATGGGAGGCGTTTGTCAGTCGCGCCACCAAGATAATGTACTCCTCGAAGTTCAACTGTTGGTCTCCATTGGTGTCTAGGTCCTCCATGATATCACTGATGACTCTCTCATTCCGGTTCTCCTTCTGTGGGTGGACAGAAAGGATAGTCAAAGCAGGGCATGGACAAAGCAGAACAGCAAATGACAGCTAGCCTATGAACAAGGAAGACTGGCCCCTGGGGAACAATTTAAATACTAAAAATGTGGGCAGAGACCTCCTGATGCTTCGGATGTTAAGCATGTGTTAAGCACTTCTTAGTTTATTTACCCCACAATCCTATAGCTTAGATTTTGTTCCATTTATAGAGGAGAATGCTGAAGGTAGTGACTAGACTAAGTTCATATGACCAAAGGGACATTTCCCTGGGTCCCCAACACAATGTTAAGAGCTTGAATTTGTATTTTCCTTGAATAAGATTTGAGGAAAAAATCACATATTAGAAAG
Organism: Elephantulus edwardii; assembly: GCF_000299155.1. NCBI lineage: Eukaryota > Metazoa > Chordata > Mammalia > Macroscelidea > Macroscelididae > Elephantulus > Elephantulus edwardii. The sequence goes on from NW_006399926.1 coordinate 5,727,979, forward strand.
ACTAACAGCTTCATGTTGACAAAACGTGGAAACAGAAGAATGGAAATTCAAACTAAGATTTGACTGTATGGCTGGTCTTATCTCACATCTTCAGTCTTCCTTTTTTATTCCTTATTCTTTTTTATTCTTCTGCGATAATTAATTAGTGAAACTCTTTCATTTACATAGCAGGCAAACACTTTAGGAAACAAGATGGAAGCCGGATTTGGGGTAGAGGTAGAGAGCAATTTGGATATTTTCCTGACTTTAAGGGGGCTAATACAGTAACCCAAGAGGAGATGAGAGATAAGGTAAAACAAACCAAGGTTGGTCGGAAAGAGATGACATTAGAAGAACCAGGTTCTAGTTCCAGTACCTTTGGTAAGCCCCTTGTCACCTTTGGGCTTAATTCCCTCACTCATAAGCTATAAGGATACTGGGTGGTCTTCCAGGCCTCTTCCTACTCATGCAATACTTCATTGTACTGGATTTGTTTTTTATTTGGCAAAATTAGAACTAATTCCTGAACTATTCAACTAGAAAGTCCCCACTACTCTCCCTGAAATATCACTTTGCTCTGTAGGGCTGGAGGCAGTGGGTGGGAGAAGCAGGTTTAGTGTCCTACACTAGAGAACCTGGCCTAGTAAGTTTCAGGGACAAGGGGCTTCCTAAACATGCCCTCTTGTCTACTCTGGCCTACATAGAGAGTTCTAGAGGCTTTGTAGGAAAGGAGTTGTAAATACAGTTCCATGAATCCACCAGCTGCTCCATGGGAGAAAGAAGCAGTCTTCTCCCATGTGATTTACAGCCTCCAGAAACCTGTTGGATGGTCTGCTAGGAATTGGTTCAGACTGTATGGCAAAGAGTTAGTTTAATTAGTTTGGGATTACAAAAGCCTTCCCTTGCTTCTCTTTCAAGTGCCATCTGAAATTTGGAGTCCTCTCGACCTCCTGTCAGGGGTCACTTTTACAGTTTTGGTTCAGCTTCTTGTCCACTCTACACCACCTCTGCTTTGTCCATTCTGAATCATCTGGAATACTCTCTTCTTTTCTTAGATGCACTTTTCATCATTAAGTTTTAGCTTTGTTGTGCATCTCTCTGGGTTAAGGTAGTGGATTCCTGTAGAGTAGGGCTTATGTTGTGTCTGACACTATGTTTCCCTGCCCACAACAAGGCCAGACACATAGCACATGTGAAAGCTGTCCTCCTTGCCTCTAAGGGTTTGGCTTTCCTTTGAATGCCTCTAGGGACAGGATACTCACTACCTCACCGAAGGAGCTAGAATTTCCTCCACGTCCGCTGCAGACCCCACACCCCCCGCATCTTTCTTTTTTTTTTCTTTTAATTTTCCAGTCCAATCTGTCTTGAGACTGGGCCAGGCCTGTCAGGATTTGAACCCTACCTTGAGGAAGTTTGCCAGCTCCTTATTCACCAACTGTTTGAATTCGCTCTGATTCAGGGTGTCTGGGTGTCCCAGTCGGGTCGAATACTGGTGGAAGATGTTGATGATGGTCTCTACATTACGTTCCAGCTGCGACATTTTGCCTGCTGTCTTCTTATACTCTGAATAATTGAGAAGAAAAGAGGGATGTGCTTAAATGTAAGGGCTGCCAACCTCCTGGGTACTTATGATAGGCTATTGTCAGGAAAGAAGGGGCTAACACACATACGCACGCGCGCACACACACACACACACATGCCACAGCTTGCAACTTAACCAGGAGATGACTCTGAATTCTTTTTGGAATTCACAGAGAAAGACAAAAAAGGAAAGAATCTGAGGACAGAAGGATCTAGCAGAACATGATATAAGAAATGTGAAGAACATTTAAAGTGGTTGGGGTCAATCAAGGAGGGCTTCCAAGAAGAGCAATTAAGAAGGCATTGGGTGAAGGAAGAAAAAAACAAACGGCAGCAGGCTCCTGGGTCGGGCCTGTGGGCAGCTCACTTACCACACCAAAGAGCTACAGAGGAGTTTGATGCAGGAGTGCAGGTTCTGCATTTATAGGCATCCCCTGACCAGGATACTCCTCTTTCCTTCAGGGACAATTGCTTCAACAGGTGAGCAGTGTGGTAACTGGAGGGAGGCTGTCACTGCCAGGAAGGCAGGCTGGGGCCTGGGGTGGGGCAGGAAGTGTCCACAGAGCTTCTTTTGCTTTTTTGTGAAATTTCCAGCACTGAGTCTAGAGCTGGTTTGGGAGGAAGCTAATTGGTTCACTTCCTTCTATCTCAAGCCCCCCCAGCCTCTGCGGGCAAGCCAGTGAGCAAGCCTCCCTCTCCTCTGGCCACCCCTCACTCTGCCCTTCCCCATGCCTGCTGAGGGTATGGGGCACTGTCCCACCTGCAGCCCTCTGTGTTCCCCCTGTGGTAGCCTTGTCCTGCCACTCTGTCAATAAAGAAATCCCTGCTGTTTGCTCAGCACGGTGTTAAGTATAAAAAGTGAAAAGTGGTAGGAGAATGAGGGGTTAGCTGGAAGTCCTAGGGTATCAGCCATTATTAGATAGACCTTCAGAGAGATCAGCCCCCTTCTTTGAAAATTAAGGAACCGATATCCAGAAAGGGACCTGACCAAGGAAACATAGAAGGAACAGGGCTCACATATCCTAGTTCCTACTTAAAGATGAAAGAACTTTGGTGGCATTGCTGTTGTTATGTGCCATCAAGTTGTCTGCGACTCACAGCGATCCTATGTACAACAGCTCTGAACTCTACTCTACCCTGAGCCAATATTATTGTCTCTGACACATCTATTACCCCAGTCACTGAATCAATCCAACTCATCTAGGGTCTTCCTCTCTTGTGCTGTCCCTCCACCCTCCCAAGCATGACATCCCTTTCCAAGGACTGGTCCCTCCTTGCAACATGCCCAAAGTATGTCAGATGAAGCTTCAGAATCCTTGCCTTCAAGGAGCAGCCTGGTTTGTTCTTCTAGCAGTCCATGGTATATTCAATATTTTTCTCCAGCACCACAGCTCAAAAGCATCAAGTCTCCTTTTATCATCCCTAGTCATTGTCTCTGATGTATAGCAAGTAATTGTGAAGCCCATGACTTAGATCAGGGGCACCTTAGTCTCTAGGCTGACATCCTTGTTCTTCAGCACTCTGGTGAGGTCACTGACAGCAGAATTTCCCAATGCAATTAATCTTTTGATTTCCTGGCTCTTGTACCAAGAGTGTTGGTTGTAGAGCCAAGCAAACTGAAGCTGTTAACAATCTCAATCTCTTCACCACCTATCATGATGCTAGCAATTGGACCAGTGGTGAAAAATCTTTGTTTTCTTGATTTTGAACTACAATCCATATTGAAGGCTGTATTCCTTGACCTTCTGCAGCAAGTACGTCAGGTCTTCCTCAGTTTCCACAAGCAGAGTTGTGTCATAAATGTAGGGAGTTTTACTGTTAATCTAAAGGCTGAACCTCTGGTTGTTCATATCCACAAGTCACTCTGATCATCTTCATTTATTTTTTTTTAAATTCAGAGTGAACATGGATGTTTACCGGGTATCTTTGAAAGCAACTGGAGAAAGATGGAAAATATCTTCCTATGCAACTTATAGCTTAGGAAACCCAATGGAAGGTCAACTGTGAGGCAGTTTCAACTCAGTGACAATGGGAGAGTTAAGGGTGATACCTCTTCTTACAGGCTTTCGAGAGGGGAGCTCTGGTGGCTTAGTGGTCAGGAGTTGCACTGCTAACTCAAAGTCATGCAATTCAAATCCACCAGCAGCTCCACAGAAGAAACATGGACAATGTCTTCCCGTGCAAATTACTACCCATTGGAGGCTCAGTGATGAGTGGATTCTGACTCTACGGTACACAATAATTATAAATAACTTACAGGTTCTTAGATAAAGTATCTTTCTAGTTTCAGCAGTGCTCTTCTGAATCTTGTCATCAAGGTGGAGTCTTACTGTCAAAAAGATCTTATGATCTAGTTAGAAGGCTCGTTATGTAGCCTCTTGGTGGGCAACATAGTTCCTTCCTGTGCTACAAACCCTCACTGACTTCCTGTTGCCCATGAGAGAGGTCTGAGATGACTGGACAGCTGGCACAGACCTCTGGGAATGGGCTAGCCTTGCCTGGCCAATTCCTTTCACCCTCTACTGTGGGTGCACAGGGCCCACCTCATGTCTTGACACCTCCAAGGACTGCCCTCCCTTGCCTCACAGGGTCAAACCTGACTCACCCTTCTGAACTCAGTTCAAAGGCTCTGTGGTCCAGGAAGCCGGCTCTCTTTCTTTTTTCCATGGAATCATCTTTCCCTCCTCTGTATTCACTGGTGTTTTCCCCCCCTTTTTCTCCCCATACTACTGATGGCTCTCAGCACTTCTGTTCCTGGAGTAGTTATTTACATGCCTTGCCTGTGTCTAGTAATTACCTGTAGACACACACTAATCATCACCACACAGCAGCTGTCCTTGAATCTGCTGGCTCGTGATGATTCAGAGTAGGACGTGCTCTGTTGTATTTTCAGTGGCTGATTGTTTTTTTTTATAATGCTGCAGGATCGGGTGTTTTTTTGGGGGGGGTGTTTTTTTTTAATTCATTTATATTGGTTGGCCTATGAAGTTCGTATTCATTGATTATGAAGGCGGATTGCCAGGCATTTCTTCTGAAGTGCCTCTGGATAGACACACAATTCCAGTCTTTATATGAGCAATCCAGTATCATAAATACTTGGACTCCTCAGAGACTTAGTCTCAAAAACTCATTGCCATTCTGTCAGAACTGACTCATTGCTGACCCTCCAATGAGATTTGGGAAGCTATAAATTGCATGGGAGGAGACTGTCCACTTTTCTCACTCGGAGTAGTTGGTGGATTCGAACCATCAAAGAGGGTCTGCCTTTGGGTTAGCAGCACAATTCTCTATGGAGTATGCCATAGAAATTCCCTGGCAGGGACTTTGTAGGGAGGGTCTTATTAATGTTTGTGTCCCCCCCACAGCCCACAGCACATTGAAGACGCTCCTGCTTGCTGGATGATTTCACACGCTTACAGGCACCCTTACCCCTCACAGCAGGAAATGTATATGGAAGCTCTACTGTGTGCACCTTCCCTACCTTCTTACCCCTCCTCTTCATTATCTTCCCTTCCGCCAAAGAAGATGTTTCTCCTTCCACTTCTACCCATCCTTCCTTCAGTCTTTCCTTACTACTTTTTCTCATTGCCTTGACTTCTACTTGACTTGTCAACCATCTGCCCGTGACAGCCCTCTGTGTGCTATGCCCTGGTCCTGAGCACACTCTGCCTTGTGTTGCTAGGACGGTGCATATTGAACAGTTCAGACTGGCTGTATGACCATAGCACGTTGCTTATCCTCTCTGTGCTTCACTTCTTTATTAGTAAAATTGGAAAAGAACACATTCACATTCACTCACTGCCATCAGAACTAACTCACAGGGGACCCTCCATTGGATTTTGGAGGCTGGAAATAGTACAGGAGGAGATTATCCATCTTTCTCGCACAGGACAATGAGTGAATTCAAACTGCCAAAGGAGCATAGCCTTTGAGGTAGTGGAGCAATTCCTGAGAGGCTAGGTCAACAGAGCTCCTCTTTGTTGTTGTTAGATGCTGTCAAATTGACTGCAACTCATAGTGACTTTATGACCAGCAGCTCTCAGCCTTGGACTAGCCTGTACTGTCCTCACCGTCTCTGACACACTTGAACCCAATGTTATTGCCACCATGTCAGTCTATCTTATTGAGAGTCTTCCTCTCTTATGTTGACCCTTCGCCTTTCCCAGCATGATGTGTTTATTCAAGATTGGTCCCTCCAAGCAACAGGCCCAAAGAACGTGAGATGGAGTTTCACCATCCTCACCTCCAAGAAGCACTGTGGTTTCACCTTTTCCAGGATAATTCATTGTGTTTTGAATGAAGAACTGAGGTATAGATGTAAAGCATTTAAGACAATGCCCAACCATCTAGGAAGAAGGAGCTCAGTAAACAAAGGATTTGCTATTAGCTCTATTTTTAAACATTCATCCAACAAACTCTGATTAAGAATCTACTATGTGCCAGACATTGATGCTACCTGCTGGGCAAACTTGAATTAATCATGTACAGTACAAACCGATTAGGAAAACCAAAATGTAAGATTGTATCTCTAATCTAACCTAAACATCAAGTTCAATCTCTAACAAGAGATTATTGTGTAAGTGAGTGGAGGAAGCACAGACAACTAGCAGCAGATCATTTCCTTCTTTCTCAGACTTTTGAGAAACCTGTTGTTTTAGGCAAACCAGCTGGTGCCTTGAGTGCTTCTCCTCTGTGCTCCCATAGCGCCCTCTGCTGCCTTGGAAAAAGAATTAAAAATCTCAGGCAAAAATGAACAAGGCATGTAACAGGCTGAAGTAAGGCTAGGTGTAGGAACATCAATAATACCAGTATGGTGACTTCAACATTAACTAATATGGGGTTTAGGGATTGGGGTGTAGGGAGTGGTGAAGACTATGGCAAATCAAAGTATTAATAACCTGAAAGAAACAGTGAGTGCTCGGCCTCAGCTATGTGGGCTATGTGAGAATGCATGTTCTGACCTTCCAAAGGTCAAGGAACTCTAAAGTTTTATAGGAAAACTCCTCTTTATCAAAGTTGGCAAAGAAATAAAAACAATAACAATAAAGCATATAGAAATTCCATATGACCCAGCTATTCCACTGCTTGGAATATGTTGTTATGTGCCGTCAAGTCGCTTGCGACTCATAGGGACCCTATGCACAACAGCCCTAAACCCTGCTCTATCCTGTGCCAATCTCACTGTCTCTGACACACCCATCCCGATTACCCCAGTCACCGAATCAATCCACCTCCTTGAGGGTCTTCCCCTCCTGCACTGTGCCTCTGCCCTACTAAGCATAATGTCCCTCTCCAAGGACTGGTCCTTCCTTACAACATGTCCAAAATATGTTAGACCGAGCCTGAGAATCCTTGCCTCCAAGTAGCCACCCAGTTTAACCCTTTCCAGGATGAATCTGTTTGTTTTCCTAGCAGTCCATGGTACCCTCAATACTCTTCTCCAGCACCACAGCTCAAAGGCTTTATAACCTGAGAAAATTAGAACTGAAACACAAACAGAGATTTGTACACCAATGTTCATAGCAGCATTATTCACCATAAAAAGAACATGGAAACAGCCCAAATGTCCAACCAAAATGAAATGGATTTTGAAATTACGGTACATTCACACAATGGAATACTATGCAGTATGAAGGAGCAATGATTTTGAAAATTACTGCCTAAGTTGGGAGGGACAATGAACTAACTTAGTCCCATAAGAATAAATACTGTATAATATCATTATTGTAGAAATAGAAAGATAACTAGTAAAATGTGTATGAGGATCTGGTGCGAGAGTGGGAACAGAGGAGTGAGGATGGGGGGCTAATCACAGGGTCGCACAATTGGATGGGTGGAGGGTGGGGTGGGTAAAGGAAATGGGAAAGATCCGATGTGAAAACAATGTATACAAACTTTGAAAGTAAACCAGTGGAAAGAAAAAATTGTATTTTAAATTAAAAAAAATTAATTAAATATAAAAAACCCAAATTAAACAATATTTCATTGTGTTTCTAATGAAAGTTTACACCGTAAACCAGATTTCAGTTTGACTATGTAATTTGTTCAGTTACAAATTGTTACTGGATCACAGTGTGTCAATATTCTCTTTTACTGTTTCTAATACACTATTTTCCCTGTTCTCTTATTTTCTCATCTTTACTTTAAAGTAACTGTTGACTTATTAGTCTTCTATAGAGTTTTCTCCTTTTAAATGGAACACCATCTTCATTTTATTGTTTATGCCAATCTGTTCTTCTGTTAAAAACTGACTTAAGGGGATGGTTTTGGTTCCATGTTGAAAGAGCATGTCAAGGTGGTAGTCTTAGGGTGACCCTGGAGGACATTATGCTGACTGAAATACATCAGTCACAAAAGGACAAATACAGCATAATGCCACTGTTATAAAACAGAACTGACAGGGGGTTTGGGAGATAAAAGGGGATAAATAATGAACACCACATTGAAATAGATGAGGAAAAGAACTGTCTAAAAGAAATATATGATCAGGTATTATTTGAATGACAACAGTGCAGAATAAGAGGTGCATAGCAAAGTAGACTGGGGGGAAGGGGGAGGGAGGAAATTGTGCAACAGTGAAAGAATCTTTTTAAAGAGAAAAGTCAGCTTGGGGGTAGGGGGGGAAATGTGCAACAATGAATGAATGAAAACCCAAGTTTTCTGTAAACTTTTTTAAAAATTACAATAAAAGAATTATAAAAACAAAACAAAGTTCATAAAAAAAAGAATGTGAGTTCTGCTCCTTGTTTTTGTCTTGTTCTATCAATCAGAGTCTGTCTAATGTGGTCTGATCAGGCAGTTGATAGAGGAAGCCAGGCCCAACACTATTCTTCTGGTGTCAGGGTAAATCGGGCTATAGCTTGTGTAGGCTATTTGCCTTTTAGATCAGTTTCTTCTCAGAGATTTTGCTTGCTTGTTTGCTTTGTCTTTTGCTTCTGCAGAATTGTGTCTTAGATAATGATGTTGTTAAGTGCCGTCAAGTCAACTATGACTCATAGCAACCCTATGAACAATGGCTCTGAACTCTTCTCTATCCTGCGCCAACCTCACTGTCACAGACACACTTACCCCCGTAACCCCAGTTACTGTGTCAACCCATCTCATCTAGGCTCTTCCTCTTCTGTGCTGACCCTCTGACCTTCCAAGCATGATGTCCTTTTCCAACGACTGCTTCCTCCTGGAAACATATGCAAAGAATGTGAGATAATCAAGGATGCTTCGGGCAGAATATTAAATGATCCAGGAAGTATTAAAAGAAGATGGAAGGAATATACTGAGTCATTATATAGAAAGGAATTGGCAGATACAGAGGAATTTAAA
>NW_006399926.1:5738303-5739118 GCF_000299155.1 Elephantulus edwardii
GGCGCAGGATAGAGCAGGGTTTAGAGCTGTTGTGCATAGGGTCGCTATGAGTCGGAAACGACTCGATGGCACATAACAACAACAACAACATGTGAGATAGAATTTATGCTGCAAACTTTTAAGACCCCAGATGCTGCTCATTCTCCAAGACGCAGAATATACACTTTGTGAACTATATTATGCCAATTGACAAAGCAGTCCTTGGTATCTAAGGTTCTAAGCCTACAAATTCAGAGAACCAATCTCAAAAGGTATTTGGTTATATCTTCAAAGTACCTATAACTGTGTTCTCTATGAAATACGCATATATAGATTTATATGTAAATGTACATGTACATAAAGATACTCTCTGTGCAAACATATGTATACAACTGTACCTACCTGTACATGCATATGTTTATCCATCTACATATGTAACCAAATGTTGTTGTTGTTGTTGTTGTTGTTATGTGCCATCGAGTCACTTGCGATTCATAGCAACCCTATGTACAACAACCCTAAACTCTTCTCTGTCCTGTGCCAATCACACTGTCTGTGATACACCCATCCCAATTGCCCCAGTCACTGAATCAATCCACCTCATAGAGGGCCTTCCCCTCCTGCACTGTCCCTCCACTCTCTCAAGCATGATGTCCCTCTCCAAGGACTGGTCCCTCCTTACAACATGTCCAAAGTATGTTAGATGGAGCCTCAGAATCCTCGCCTCCAAGGAGCCACCCGGTTTGACCCTTTCCAGGATGAATCTGTTTGTTTTCCTAGTAGTCCATGGTACCCTTAATACTCTTCTCCAGCACCACAGCTCAAAGGCATCAATT
>NW_006399926.1:5741158-5772331 GCF_000299155.1 Elephantulus edwardii
CCAACTACTGAATCTTCTTTTCTGTGCCCAACTTTCGCATTCCAATCACCCATTATTATCACTGCATCTTGATTGCATGTTCGATCGATCTCTGACTGTAAAAGTTGGTAAAAATCTTCTATTTCCTCTTCCTTGGCTCTGGTTTTTGGTGCATATATCTGAATGATAGTGGTATTCACTGGCCTTCCTCGTATGTGGATGGATATTATCCTGTCGCTCACAATATTGTACTTCAAGATGGATCTAGCAATGGCTTTTTAACTATGAAAGCAACTCCATTTTCCCTCACCTTATCATCTCCAGAGTTATATATCATATGATCATCTGACTCAAAATGACCCATGCCAGTCCATCTCATCTCACCAATGCCTAGTATGTCAATATTTATGTGCTCCATTTCTTCCTTAACAATATCTAATTTTCCTACATACATGGTTCTCACATTCCATGTCCCAATCACTAGTGTCTACTTACAACTGTTCCTCTTCCTTTGTATTTCCGTACCTGAAAGCTCCACCTCAGTTGCCCTTTCTGTTATCTACATGTGTTCTGTTGTACATAGGTTTTTCGGAGGCCTGCTATTTCAGAAGTGGATGGCCAATCCTTCTTCCTAGTCTGTCTTAATCTGAATGTTCAGATTTAGAGAAGTATCAGACAAATACTGATTTTATTTTGTAATTGCCACGTATAATTTTACATATACAATTTGGTAATTGTTGATGTTACCAAAGTGTGCATATCTTATTCTTTAGCATCAACGTCCTTTTCTCTTGTGCTTGTCTTAGTGACAACATTTACTTGGACCAAGTTGTGTGCATTTCACTTACATTTGGTGTACATGGATTCTTGGGGTGCTCCAGGGACACTATAAACTTGTGGCTCCCAATACCTGCCTGGTGCATTGTTTCCCTTGATGAAGTCAGTTTCTCTTTCCCCACAACAATTCAGCTCAACTCAACTCTTTGCTATTGAGTCAGGACCTACTCATAGCTTGCCCTCCAGTGGGTTTTTGGAAGGCTGTAAATTACACAAGAGGAGATTACCCATTATTCTCTTGTAGGGCAGCTTGGTGGATTCAAACTACTGACTTTTCTCTGTTAGCAGCATAACATGTACCACACTAGCTAATAGAAGGGAAAGGAAGGGATACTGGAATAATAGAAGCCAGGAAGTAAGAAAGGATTTTAGATGGTAAAGTTTTTTCTAGACCCTGAGATCCATGAAGAACAGCCAATGGGGGACAAGGGCCGCAGGGAGTGCTTAAGTTTGAGAAGCTGAGAGTTGAGGCTCTGAGAAACCAAAGGCCTCACTGAGTATACCAAAGTAGCCCAGAATGAAGGCAGGGAAAGGGAGAGCCTCAAGAGCCTCAGAGATCTGGTGGACTGTAGCTGTTTACCAGCTGGGACCTGAGGACAGGGTGCTGCTGAGGAAAAACATGCAAACAGACAAAGAGAGAAAGTAAGGCATGGGCACGGGGTGTGGGGGATGGGGGTGGTGTCAGGTAAAAAAATATAAAACCTGGTCGTGCATTTCTTTTCAGTATATATAGAGAATGTAAGCATTCTATTACTTATCAGAAAAGCCAAACTTCTTGCTACACAACAAACAATTATCTCAAAGACCTTAAAGTAATATATCTAACAATTATCTCTGGGGCTGGAAAGGAATATGTCCTTGAACATCCAGGAACCAGGGCTTTTAATGATCTACTCAGATAATACTAACAAAGACACAAAAAACTTACCTATATTTACTGTAAATTCTCAAGGACACTAGCTTCTCATAAATATATATTTTCTACAAGCTTTCGAGAACTTTAGTTACACAGCTTCTCTTTTGGGTCTTATGCGGTCTCTTGAAAGCACCCTGTTTTTCTTGGGGACACATCCACAAGCTTGCCTAGTAAACTGTTTTCAGCTAGCTTTTCACTGAATGTTTCCAGCGGTACATCTGAACTCACACACAGACAGTCATCCAAAGTACAGTGACTCTCAGAAACTCTCACGGTGGATAAAGACCATGAGGGCACAGAAAGCGGTCGGCTTTGCATGGACTGAACTCCAAGGTGGAAGACAGTGGTCTGAAGGTACTCATGGGGATGCCCTTCTATAGCACATAATCAGCCATGGAGGATGGAGGGGTAGAGTAGATGGTGTAGAATGCCTATTGACAAGAGGTCCAGATCCAGAAACCTCCGTGCAAGAGGGCTCAATCATCCTGGGCTCCTCTTGTAAAGATTTACACATTCTAAAACCCAGGGGAGGGTCCCTACAGATTGGACAAGACCTGGTCATTTATTTCTTCTCAGCATATATAGAAAATACAAGCATTCTATTACTTATCAGAAAAGCGAAACTTCTTGCTACACAACAAGCCATTATCTCAAAGACCATAAAATAATATATCCAACAATTGACGGTGGGTTTTAGTTTTTGTTTTTTTGGTATTAGTCTCTGGTCAATGTGCTCAGCCACAAATGGAAAAGTTTGAGGTTCTAGTTTGCCAAGAGGCCCAGAGGTGTCTCAGAAGAAGAACTTGGTGATCTACTTCCAAATAATGAGCCACTGAAAAGTCAATGGGGCACAGGCAGTCCTATGCTGACCCACATTGGATGTCCATGAGTGGGAAGCAATGCAATTATAGCTGGTTGTATTCCCTAGGTTTCAGATGCCTCCAAAATTCTGATGAGTCTTTTCCCTATGAAGAAGAATGCAGCATCAGGATTGGAGGAAGATTCATCAATAACCTTTGTTAAGCAGATGACACAACCTTGCTTGATGAAAATGAGGAGGACTTGAAGCACTTGCTGCAGAAAGTTAAACAGGCAGGGTTCAGTTTGGATTGCATCTCAATGTCAAGAAAATAAATCCTTGCCACTGAACCAATAAGCAACGTCATGATATATGGAGAAAAGATTGAAACCATCAATAATTTCCTCTTACTTGCATCTACAATCAATATGCTTGGTACTAGCACTTAGAAGACCAGGAGATGTATTTACTGCACTGAGAAAGTCTGTAGTCAGGGACCTCTCCAAATTACTGAAGAGCTATGATGTCAGTTGGAGGACTAATAAGCTGCACCTGATTCAGGCCAGGGCCTTTTCAATCAGTTTCTTGCATCTGAGAGCCGGACAATGAATAAGTATGACAGAAAAAGAATTGATGCCTTTCAACTGTGGTGTTGGAGAAGAGTACTGAATACCTCATGAACAGCCAAGAGAACAAACAGATGTCTTGGAGAAGGTGCAGCCAGAGTGCTTCTTGGAGGCAAAGATGATAAAACTTCCTCTCACATGCTCTGGACATGTTACTAGCAGAAGAAATTCTTTGGAGAAGAACACCATTCTTGGAAAGATTGAAGAACAACAAAGGAGACGAAGGCCCTCGGCCAGGTGAATTGACACGGTGACTGTCACAATGGGCTCTATGTGACAGGAGTGTGGAAGTGGCACAGGATAGGACAGAGTTCAGATCTGTTGTTCATAAGGGTCGCTATGAGTCATGCTTAACTTGCACCTAGAAACAACAAAACAACATTTGCTCTTCGTTTCCTCTGCCTCACAGGGATCTCTTTGAAGTATGCAGTCTTTAATTGTAAACACATTCATTACTATGTTGGCATTGTAATTACTGGCCTTTGTATCTGTCTCCACTAGATTAGCAACTGCTTAAGAGTTAGGTTCCTGTTTTACTGATTCCTAGATGATAAATGTTTCATATGATAAACATCTTATCTATGCTTGTATAATAGAACGAATAAACTATTTTTATAGAACCTATGTTTAGAAGGGAACTATGGTGGTCTAGTGAATATGGAATTTTAATGCCAACCCAAATGTAGTTGCTCTGCAGGAGAAAGATGGTCAATCTCCTGTGAGAGTCACAGTCTCTGAAAACCTGCTGGAGGGTCAGCTATTAGTCGGTTCCAACCCAATGGCATGTAACAAAAGAAACATGGTTAGAAATTTTTATTTCTAATAAGCATGAAGTTGTTCAACACAGGAGAAAGCAAAGAAAAATGGAAGGAAGTAGAGAGAGACCTCATGGGAAAATCCCAATAGGTGAAATGTGACTTTAGGATGATCAAAAAGTACACACAGCAGCACTGAGGGGATCTTCCTGCACCAGATAGCCTGTGGCATTCCTATGACTCCTGGTTTTAAACATTTTTGTTACTAAGATTCCTTGTTTACCATTAGGAGACCTAGTAGCATTGTGTGTTAAGTGTTGGGCTGCTAACTAAAAGGTTGGTGGATCAATTCCACCAGCTGTGCCACAAGATAAAGATGGACACAGTCTGCTTTATTTAATTTTTTGAAAATTATGGAAATCAGTTGCTAAGTCAGAATGAACCTAAGGGTAGAGAGATTTTTGTTCTGTTGCTATTATGAAGCTCTGGTGGCACAGTAGTAGCTAAAGCACCTGCTTGTTAATCAAAGGATCACCTTTGATTTGAACTCACTAGCCACTCCACAGAAGAAAGATGTGGTAGTCGGCTTCCATAAAGCCTTAGAAACCCCATAGAGCCCTTCTAGTCTGTCCTACAGGGTCACTTTGGGATGAAATTGACTCAGTGGGAATGGGAAGGAGTGTTGCTATTGCTAGTTGCCATCTTGTCAGCCCCCAACTCTGGTGACCCCTCGCTTAGAGAATGAAACAGTGAGTTTGATAGATTTCTAGAAGTAGACCTTCAGGTATATCTTTCTTGTTCATCTTAGTCTGAAAGCTCCACTGAAACTGATTTAGCCCTGTAGCATGTACAAATCTCCATTGACAGGTAAGAACTGATTGTGCATAAAGTGTATTAGCAGGGAATTAAACCCAGGTCTCCTGCCTAGGAGGTGAGCAATCTACCATTGTATGACCCATGACCCCTTTACACTCCAAAATTATTGAGTATTTCGAAGAACTTTTGTGTATATGGTTTATATCTGTAACTGTTGACCATGTTAGAAATGAAGACAAAAATGAAAAATATTTGTTAAGTTAGTGATGTTGTTGTTGTTGTTGTTATGTGCCATTGAGTCATCTACGACTCACAGTGACCCCACTGTACAACAGCCATAAAGCTTGCTCTATCCTGTGCCAATCTTATTGTCTCTGACACACCTACCCCCATTACCCCAATTACTGAATCAATCCATCTCATTGAGGGTCTTCCTCTCTTGCACTGTCCCACCACCCTCCCAAGCATGACGTCCCTCTCCAAGGACTGGTCCCTCCTTGTGACATGTCCAAAGTATGTCAGACGAAGCCCCAGAATCCTTGCCTCCAAGGAGCAGCCTGGTTTAAGCCTCTCCAGGATGAGCCTATTTGTTCTCCTAGCAGTCCACGGTATATTCAATACTCTTCTTCAGCCCCACAGCTCAAAAGCATCAATTCTCCTTCTAGTAATAATAAATCAATGGAAATGAACATATTTAAAATGAAAATTAATATAGGACACATTACTGAAAAAAGTGGTGTTTTGTCACATTGTTTACAAATCTCTTTAATCCATGGCATAAAAAGAAGACACATCTTCAAGGATATGAACATGTACGGCTAAGCACAATTGATAACAGTGCATCTAAATTCCAAAATCAATCTCCATAATAGTCTATGTGTTTCCTACTGCCAAAGGGGCCCTTTAGAGTAGTGAGAGAAGATCTTCACCCTGAAACTGACAGTGTCCCTTTTCAGCAGGAAGTAGCTAAGAGAATACGCCATCCCCTTTTCCTTATGAATCAGGGTAAAGTCTCTCTCAGGGAGGAGAGATAGGGAATGGCAAAGGACACACTGACAAAGGAGATTAATCAGAACTGGCTTCGACAAGCACTGTGGCAATTGGACAATTAAAACAGACATTTGGGGCGGGGGGAGAAGAACGAACTGGGGAGGAGGGTAGAGAAAACAGTGCAACAGTGAATGAATGAAAACCCAAAATCTCTGTAAATGTTCACTAAAACTAATAAAATTTAATAATAATTTAAAAAAAGAAGACAGCTGGATGCTTTGCTCAATGTGTTGCTATATGTACATTTGTTTGAAGGTATGAGAAATATCTGGCCTCAAACAGATAAGTATTTGGAAAGGAAAGCAATATTAATGGACTGAAGAAATGGGCGTAGGTGTGTCAGAAACAATGAGATTGTCTCAAGATAGAGCAGGTTTCAGAGCTGTTGTACATAGGGTCGTTGTGAGTTGCAAGTGATTCAACGGCACATAACAACAACAACATTAAAAGAATTGTGATAATTCTCCATTCTACATCAAAATATTCAATAAGTAGTACATTCTAAAGGTTTGTTACAATGTGGAATCTGAAACCATATGAGTGAATTCTTTGTATGTTAGAATCTATTGGCCTGTTTTGAACTTTGAATGGACTTTTTTCACACACACACATTTTGCAAAATCATTGATAAAAAATATTGGTTTGCTGAGTTATCTAGATCATCTAAATATTGACACATTTCACTGCACAATACACACATAATAGAAATCACATTTAAAATTTTTCACTAGTCTCAACAGGAAAGTCTGTAAGTACTGGAAAATTATCAAACTCATAGAGATAGAAACAAATTTTCCAAAATTCTAATTTTCGTTCGAAAGCTTCGATTCTATTTAAGGTCACAAAGCCTCTCTGTTTTCCTTGAAGTGACAGACTCACTTAGATAAACTTTAAAAAAAATTTATAAGTTGGGTTTTTCCCCATTATTGTATATTTTCTTCCCCATCCCTTTCTCCAATGCACTCTGCAATGCACCCCTTGTTCCAAATTGCTGTCATACATATAATACCTAATCATTTATTCCTTTCAGATAGTTCTCCCCCTCCTCTGTTCCAATGCAGTGTTCATTATCTATTTATTCTTTTCCTATTCTCTCCCCAACCCTTCTATGTCTGTCCTATTTTATAACAGCAGTATTATGCAGTGTTCATCCTTTTGTAAATGAGCTATTTCACTGAGCATAATGTCCTCCAGGATCCCCAAAGCTATGTCTGATGAGTTCAGTGTTTTTCAACGCACCATAATATTCCATTGTGCAGATCTACCATAGTTTTTCTTTCCATTCATTTGTTGATGGGCATTTGGGTTGCTTCCATTGCTTTGCTATTGTGAATAATGCAGCAATAAAGATAAGTGTGCATACATCTGTTGGAGTTGTGTCTCTAGTTTTTTGGGGTGTATTTAGTGGTGGAATTGCTGGGTCAGATAGTATTTCTACTCTCAACTTTTTAAGAAAGAGCCGGAATGCTTTCCATAGTGGCTGTTATCATTTTACATTCCCACCAGCAATGAATAAGTGTTCCAATCTCTCCACACCCTCACCAGTATTTGTTGTTTGCGGCCCCATTGAGCTTTGCTATTGTTGCTGGGGTGAAAATATATCTCAGTTATTTTGATTTGCATTCACTTAGCTCAATTTTGAGATGTCTGCCACATAGTCAATCCTGATTATTTTAAGTATGTTGTTTCTTTCCAGTAAAAATGGTGTTTAATTTAGGAAAAAGTGGCTAGTTGAACTCACAACTCAATTTCTTAAGTAATTTTCCTTAAATATGACTGAGATTTAATAAAATGAATAATTTTCACCCTCTTTTTACCTATATAACCTTTAATTTCTGTGGCAGAAGGGAGTCGAGCCTCCACGATTACCTTACTTCAATTACCACGGAGTCATTGTCAGAATCTTACACTCCTAAGTGAAACTTTTTGAAAGAAAATGTAGGTAAAGTTTAATATAACATATTACTTCATGCTAAGTCACTTGATGGTGTCTCAAAACTAACAACTTACGAGTTTTATGAAAGGCAAGAGAGAATTGAGGCTCCTTGGTCGTGGAAGTCTTTCTTTTTTTTTTAAATCAAGCACTTTGGACATTGTGAAAGTTTCCCCTTTAAGTTGCGATTGGAACCAGGACAGTGCCATAGGGACCTTGGTGTGGGTAGCATGGAAAAGGTAGTTGTGGAAGTCTTTTGAGGAATCCAGGCTGAGATTAATTCAGCCTCTGGGTCCAAATGAGTAACGAGGTGGAGGGAACAATGTCTGTAAAGGCTGGAGGTGGGGAAACGCTTGGAGAGGAGCAGGGAGTGAAGAGGAAGAGAGGGGAGAGATAAAACTGAGGTACTTGATAAAGGCCTGATCATTCAGGACTTAATGCTGTGGATCTTACTCCAGATTCGAAGAACTAGAGAGGGAGAATCCCTTTATGCCCTTGTTACAAGAGGTTTTTGCCTTAGGGATTCTGTCGACCTGTGAATCTCTCCATGTTCACTGGTTTCTGCCTGTTTTCTTTCCTCTTTTATATGGTCCCCACACAGTCTGTTCTTGATTCTTTATCCCTTTATTCTTGTTGCAGAGGGAAGTTAAGTCACCCCGATGCCCTCACTGAACTACCTCAGAAACAAGTTGACAGGTCCTTCATTGAGGTTGGAGATAAATGGAGGCAAAAGAAAAAACCCAACCCCCAAAAAAACCTCACAACAAAAAAACCCACTCCCAAAACAACAAATAAAGCAACAACCCACCAGCAAAAAAGAAACATAACAAACTTGAGGAAATCATCACTGTTCAGGAAGCTTATGGTGTCCCTACAGTATTAGTGCCCTCAGTCTTTTATCTGAATCAGTCCCACTTGCGCCGTCGCCTCAGAATGAGGTTTAATGTCCACCATACTTCAGATGGCTCCAGGCTCTCTTCCCAGTGGGCCTGGGGAAATAGACTGGGGAAAACAGAACCTGGTAGAATGTGGTGAGTTTCAGGGGGCCCCTTGTCTGGTAAAAGATTTGTCTCAGGATCTCGAAGCCTGAAAATAGTTCTATGAAAGGCAACCTTTCTAGATTTGAAGTAGTTCTTCAGCTAGGTAAGTTTGACAAGATTTCCAAACCCGCCTCACCCGGTGAATGTGAGAAGCCCTGCAGGCCCTTGTAGACACCTACTCTATGCATTCTTGGAAGTTGTCATGAACAGTTTCCTTGGTAAAGCTTCAAGGGTTTTCATTTGTCCTATCCTTGCTGGTCACTTTGGAGAAAGGGAGCGGAGAGATTTTGGTGTGGCTTTCAAAATTGCTAGAAATACTCGGAGGGCAGAGATAAAACCCTTAAAAATCCCACAGGTGTCCCCTCGTGGGCCTGATTTACAAGGGTTGGGACCAGGAAGGAGTTCAGGAGTGCTGTTGGGAAATCTTTCCCAGGGAGGAGATTCTGGGCTTATTCACAGGGCGGGTCACCAACACTCTCAGCCAACCTGTCGTACCTGAGTTTCTCTCTGCGCTGTGAAGAAGCCAGCTTAGAGGCTCAGAGATTGGCACCATCCTCCTTTTATTGGGGACCCTCATTCCTCTTTGAGAAGCTGAGGCCTGAGTGTTTCTACTTGCAGGAGAGAGCGCCCTCTAGTGACAGGAAATTGAAAGCCAAAAAGAAGACAACAGCTGGAGAAGAGGGGCCGGGCTCAGAGATGGAGTCTGGCAGAAAAGGAGCTGGCAGCCAATGACGGGGAGCCTGACCTGCTGGGACTGGGACAACAACGGAGACACAGGTATTCTTGGGTGTGATCCTGCTTATTCTTGAGGAGTCCTCTCCCAACCAGAGAGGCTGGACTTTATCTGGTTAGAATGTGAAGACGTTGGAGAAAATCGTCTGGACTTCTCTCAGAACTATTCTTCCAAATTAGAAGTCTGTATTCCAAATTATTTTTATTATTCCAAATGAGTTTAGTTCTACTCCTGTGTCTTTCATCATTCCTTTCTCTGTGTTACAAGCCTCCTGCTCACTCTTTTTACCCTTCTTTAATTCGGATTTCTTGTTTCTACCACTTTTGTGTCATACTTACCTTGTCTATAAAAATGGGTGTTAGGGGAGCTCTGGTGGCCTAGTGGTAAGAAGCTGTACTGAAATCCCAAAGGTACACGGTTCAAATGTACCAGATGCTTTGCCGGAGAAGGAGGGACAATTTCCTCCTGTACCAGTAAGATCTGATTTGACGGTACATGCACAAAAAAAAGTGTTAAGGATCCTATATTACAGAATTGATGTTGAGACTAAGTAAAACTGCATGTGTCAGTCTCCCTGCAAGCCTTTTACTATCTCTATATCTGTATCATCTATATCTAAATCTATCGAATCATCTATTTATATAGTTGTTGTGTATCGTAGATGAGGAACCTATCCAGCTGACCCTTCAGCAGGTTTTCAGAGGCAGTTAATCACATTGGAGAAGATTGCCCATCCTCTTCCCAGAGAGCAGCTGGTGGCCTCAAACCACATGCCTTCAGGATTGCAGCACAGTTTCTTGTCACTAGGCCATCAGATCTATATTAATATTTTATTATTGTTGTTGTTATGTGCCATTGAGTCACTTGTGATTCATAGTGACTCTATGACCCTATGTACAAGAGCCCTATATCCTGCTCTATTTTGTGCCAACCTTATTGTCTCTGACACATCTATTCCTGCCACCCCAATCATAGAATCAATGCATCTTATCAAGGGTCTTCCTCTTTTGTGCTGTCCCTTCACTCTCCCAAACATGATGTTCCTCTCCAAGGACTGGTCCCTCCTTGCAACATGCCCAAAGTATGTCAGACAAAGCTTCAGAATCCTTGACTCCAAGGAACAGCCTGGCTTCACACTCTCTAGGACAAACCTGTTTGTTCTCCTAGCAGTTGATGGTATATTCAATACTCTTCTCCAGCACCACAGCTTAAAGGCATCAATTCTCTTTTCTATCTATCATCCCTAGCAAAGACTATAGCCGCGATCAGGCACACCTTAGTCTCCAGCCTGACATCGTTGCTCTTCAGTACTCTGGAGAGGTCCCTGACAGCTGATTTTCCCAATGCAATTCATCTCTTGATTTCCTGGCTGCTGTTGCCAAGAGTGTTGACTGTGGAGCCAAGCAAACTAAAACTGTTAATTATCTCAGTCTCTTCACCACCTATACTGATGCTGCCAGTTGGCCCCACGGTGAGAATCTTTGTTTTCTTGATGTTGAGCTTTAATCTGTATATAGTAGCTTGTGTGTGTGTGTGTGTGTGTATACTACTTTATATATATATATACACACTATTATATATCTATATATATATATATATTTAGTGAAAGTTTACAGAAAGGTTGGGTTTTCATTCATTCATTGTTGTGCATTTTCCTCCTTCCCCCCTCTTAACTCTCCCCAGTCCACTTTGCAATGCACCTCTTGCTCCAGTTTGTGTTCATACATATAATGCCTAATCATGCATTCCTGTCAGATAGTTCCAACTGTTAATTCCTCGCATCTGTTCCAACACAGAGTTATCCACTCTTTTCCTATTCTCCTCCCAATCCACTGTGTTAGTCCTATTTTATAACAGCAAGTTATGCAGTGCAATATTTATCCTTTAGTGATTGAGATATTTTACTTAGAATATAGTTGGAAATAAAAATACCATTTGATCCAGCAATTCCACTACTGGGAATATGTCCTAAAGACACCAGAGTTGTGATTCAAACAGATGTATGCACACCCATATTTATTGTTATGTTGTTCACAATAGCAAAGAGATGGAAGCAGCCCAAGTGCCCATAAACAAATAATGGATATAAAAACTGTGGTACATCTAAACAATGAATATTATGCAACATTGAAAAAAAATGAACCTGTAAAACACTATACAACATGGGTGAGCATTTTAGGAAAAGGTATTTTGCCTCATTATCTGGTGGCCTAGTGGAAAGATATTGTATTCAATTCAAATTTGCCAACTATTCTGTGGAAGAAGGATGGAAAAATCTCCTCCTGTAGAATTTACTGCCTCTGTAATCCTATTGGAGGATCAGCTATGGGGCTTTTTCGACTTACTGGTACACAACAACAATAACCCATTTGATGAACACCTGACATATGCTGGAGTTTCTGAGATGCCTTGTCAAGCCTGTGTCCAGAGGGTACTCATTAAACAATAGTAGAAGGAGGCCTTAGTCATGTGGAAAGGTAGATGCTCCAGCTGGAGCATGACCGTTCCTGTTAACCATCAGTGTCTCCCCAGGCTATAGCCTGCTCTCTTCTCTTCAGTGTCCTGGGACCAAGTGAAGATGCTGCCTTGGCTTCTTGTCATCTCCATGCTGGGCCTCAGGATCTGGGGTGAGTTTTCTTTCACTGGATTGGGGGTTAAATTAGAAGGATCAGTCTTATGTCTAATCACAGGCAATCTTGCCCTTAAAAAGAGAAAGAGTAGTTTTGTGTTTAGAGTACAGGAACTTGGAGACTGTAGACTTAAATTCAAATCCTTGTCTTGCCCTTGGCAAAGATTTTAAACAAACTGAGAGCTTCTTTAGGGAGTTCTGTTGGCATAATTCCTAGCAAGTTGAACTGCTAACCCGAAAGCTGTGTGTCTCTCTGGTGGTTTGAATCCTCCAACAAGGACTCCAAACGAGAGAAATGGACGATCTCCTCCTATTGTAATTTACAGCCTCGAAAGCCTGATGCGGGGTTGGTGTGAGTCAGAACCAACTCCACAGCAGTGAATGAGTGAGCGAGGACGCCTTTAAACCTTAATTCTCCCCCAGGACCCTCAACTTTAGGACAAGATTTATGGCTTCCTAAACTGATTGTGCAAACAAGATTATTGTGTAGGGAGAAAGGCCTGGTGATTTACTTTTGAAGATTAGCCAGCAAAAATCATCTGGATCATTATGACTTGCCCAGGAACTGAGCACAGGAGCTCTGGGGGCCAAGTGACAAGAAGCTATGCTACAATCCCAAAGGCGTGCGATTCGAATCTACTAGCTGCTTTATGGAAAAGGATGAGCAGTGTCTCCTCCCATGAGATTTTCTGCCTCTGAAAACCCAGTGGAAGGTCAGCTATAAGTAGATTCCAAGATGGCACACAACAACGACAACAACCTTATTGTGCCAACAAAATTTTTTGTGTGGGAAGAAAGGCCTGGTGATTTACTTTTGAAAACCAGCCAGTGAAAATGACAATGGATTTTCATGGATCGTGATGGTTTATCAAGTGGCTGTTAGGAGACCAGGCAGCATTTCCTTCCATTTTACTTAGGGCCACTATGCGTTGAGGGCCAAGTCAACAACATTTAACAGCAGTGCATGTAAAGGGCTCAGCACTTGGGCGGTTAGAGCAAATAAATAGTAGCAATGATTTATTTGTGTTGTTATTATCAAACCAGTTATGTTCTAGTCTAGAACTTGAGGGGTTTTTTGTAGAAGAGAAAGGTCTTTAAGAACAGGGGTGCCAGCCTATACCCTGCACTCATCTCCATAGTCCCTCGCACTGGATCATGGCCTAGCATGTACCCTCCCTACCCCACCCCCAACCACCGAAAAGAAATCCTGGAAGAACAGACTTGTTTCATACAGGTTTTGGAAGCCTTTTCCGAACACTCTGCCCCATTGAATCTATTAGAAAGAGAGTTCATCTATTAAATAAGGACTTTGCAGCTTTACAGGGTCTGAATTTCAGATTATGTTTACAGATTGTTTTGCATCACATACAGATTCATGAGAAAATTCATAAATTTCATAAGAAAATTATAATCTTTGTATTTAACTGGTTGTTTATGACTCTGGTAAAATAGCCATTAGCCAACTCTGCTGCTAACCCAAAAGCCATTCCTTTCCAGTGGTTCAGACCCACCAGCAGCTCCAAGGGGGACAGATGGACAGTCTCTTCTTTGTGGTTTGCAGCCTCAAGAATCCCACTGGAGAGTCAGCTGTGAGTTGATTCTGATTCCATGGAAGTGAATTTGAGATTTGTTTTTTTTTAGTTTGGGTTTTTTAAAAAAGTTTATATGTAATTGTTGCTGTGTGCTCTTGAGTCAGAACAAACCCACAGCTGACCTCTAGTGGGTTTTCAGAGGCAGTAAATCACACAGGAGATTGCCCATCCTTCTTCCACAGCGAAGCTAGTGGTTTTGAACTGTGTGCTTTCGGGATTGCAGTGTGACTTCTTACCACCAGGCCACCAGAGCGCCCTAGTTTATGTATGTTGTTTGTTGTGGTTATGTGCCATCTACCGACCCTATGTACAACAGCCCTAAACTCTGCTCTGTCCTGTACCAGTCGCACTGTCTCGGATATACCCATCCTGATTATCACAGTCACTGAATCAATCCACCTCTCCTGCGCTGTCCCTCCACCCTCCCAAGCATGATGTCCCTCTCCAAGGACCAGTCTCTCCTTAGTACATGTCCAAAGTATGTCAGATGGAGTCTCAGAATCCTTGCCTCCAAGGAGCAGCCTGGTTTAACCCTCTCTAGGATGAACCTGTTTGTTTTCTTAGCAGTCCATAGTATATTCAATACTCTTCTATAGCACCACAGCTCAAAGGCGTCAATTCTCCTTCTGTCCTCCCTAGTCATTGTCCAGCTCTCTGATGCATAACAAGTGATTGCAAAGACCATGGCCTGTATCAGATGCACCTTAATCTCCAGAAAGACACCATTGCTCTTCAGTACTTATGTATACACATATAATAATACTATTTAACAATCATCCTAGGAAATACCTGGAGTTAGCAAAAAACTAGCACCATGTACTATTTTTGAAAGTGATTCTTTAATCAATCCAGAGGGGCTTCTTGGGGGGACTTGGGGACCTGGGAGGCAGAAGGGCAGTGAAGTAGAGCGTGGTTGGTATTGGGCTTCTCTGAGAATTGATAGAGTGAAACACTCTTTTGCAGGCGATTCCTCTTGGATTGGAATACAAACTGAAAACACATCAGAGGAGCTTAGCAATGTTTCCCATAAATTCGTCTCAGGTCTGTATATGCACATTGTGAATGTGGGCGAGTAGGGTTGAGACGCTGAGAAGGGCACAGGCAAACTACCTGCATCAGTTGTTCTAGACCTGTGGGGTGGAGGAGGGAATAGAAGCCAAGGAGAGGGATTTTTTTAAAAAAGGAATAAATAGCTCCTATGCTCAGGGACCTAGTAGTCTGAGGATGGAGGCCTATACTGTGCCTATCGGGAATCCACAGTCTGAAGGAGGAGACACAGCCTTGCTCAAAGAAGACTTCAGATGGAGGGGATGAGACAGCTGACCAGAGAGATTCCCCAGGCTGAGGGAGTGATTTGAGCCCTCAGGAACAAAGGAAAGATGCACTCCAAGTCACAGAGAAAATCATCAGTGAGCACAGTGCACTGTGGACATTAGTGCAGAGATGGAACTGAGAGAAGGCCCTCGGAGCTTCATCTGGGAGGAGATATTTCTGAGTAGGTCCTGGACCAGAGAAGGAGGAAAAAGATGGTCAGAGCCCAAGGGAATGTCTGGGTTAGGGAAACAGGCATCTAAGCTTCTCTGACCAGGCAGAGGCTTTGTGATGAGGCAAGCATAGGTGAAACTGGGCCTTAGGTTGAGAAGAAGAGGATCTGTATTCAGGAACCCCCCCACCCCGGGCTCACCTCTGTGGGGTACACCCAGCCTGAAGTGGCTTTCTTGGCAGAGTTGGGCAGGTCAGTCTCTAAAACTCCTCTACGCTTCCCCTGCAGGTGTCACTGCCATGGTCTCTCGTCAGGAGTGGGGGACAGGAGCTGGTGGCTGCAGAGCCCAGCTGACCATACCAGTGGACTTCCTGGTCATACATCACATCCCTGGGCTGGACTGTCACAACCAGACCACCTGTAGTCAGAGACTACAGGAGCTGCGGTCCCATCACATGGGCAACGGCTGGTGTGATGTGGCCTACAAGTAAGAGGCTGGGCCTTAGCTCTCCCATCCCTCATCACTGTTCACTGTTCACCTCATTTTCTAGGTTATGTTGATTTTCTATTAAACAAAAATATTTGGAAATTCCACAAAAGTTCCAGATTTTTTTATGAGGTCCCTGTCTCTGACGTAACTCAGGAAGAGAAGGAGGTTAAGTAGTACTATAATGTCTGTCTCACAAAACCTGGTTAAGAAGAGCACATCATAGATTATAAATGACTGTCGTATCCATTAATTTAATTGCTCCCTGAAAGCTCTGTGAGGTTGTAGGGCAGCTATGATGACCTATCTCCAAGCTAAAAGCAGGAGGATGAAAGACTGAGAGGCAGTTTGACTCCCTCAAGGCCACACAGCTGCAGAGCTGTGAAACTCAAATAGCCCAAACCCATTTCTTTGCATGTTCCTCCACACCACATAGACAGGGCTTTTACCTTAGTGAGGTCATTTTCCATCACCCTAGTGGATCTTGTTGGTGACCTTGGTCCACTTCTACCAGAGGATGTCTATCCGTGTTTCATTTACTATGCAAAGGCATTTGACTGAGTGGATCACAAAAAACTGTAGTTGACTCTGAGAAGAATGAGAATCCCAAACACTTGATTGTGCTTATACAAAACCTATACTTGGACCAGGAGGCAGTTGTCAAAACAGAGCAATGAAAAACTGTATGGTTCAAAATTGGGAAGGGTGTATGCCAAGGATGTGTCCTATCTCCATATCTTTTCAACCTATATGCAGAACAGATTGTCCTGGAAGCTGGGCTCTATGAGTAAAATTGTGGCATCAGGATTGGAGTAAGACTCATCAACAACCTGTGTTATGTAGATGACACAACCCTGCTTGCTGAAACTAAGGAAGACCTGAAGCCCTTCTTGCAGAAGGTCAAGGACTGCAGCCTTCAATATGGATTGAAGCTCAACATCAAGAAAATGAAGATTCTCACCACTGGGCCCATTGGCAGCATCATGATAGATGGTGAAGACATTGAGACGTCAACAGCTTTAGTTTGCTTGGCTACACTATCAACACTCTTGGTACTAGCGACCAGGAAATTAAAAGATGGATTGCATTGATAAAGTCTGCTGTCAGAGACCTCTCTAAAGTATTAAAGAGCAATGATGTTAGTCTGGAGACTAAAGTGCACCTGATCCAGGCCATAGTCTTTGCAATTACTTGCTATGCAGCAAAAATCTGGATCATGATTAGGGATGATAGGGATAATTGATGCCTTTGAGCTGTGGTGCTGGAGAAGAGTATTGAATATACCATGGACTACTAGGAAAAGAAACAGGTTTGTCTGAGAGAGGGTGAAACCAGGCTGCTCCTTGGAGGCAAGGATTCTGAAAATACATCTGACATCCTTTGGACATGTTTCAATGAGGGACCAATCCTTGGAGAGGGACATCATGCTTTGGAGGCTGATGGGACTGCACAAGAGAGGAAGGCCCTTGATGAGATGGATTGATTCATTTGGTGACTGGAGGTGGGTGTGTCAGAGACAATAAGATTGGCTCAAGATAGAGCAGGGTTTAGGGCATATACATGTACATGTACATAGGGTTGCTATGAGTTGCAGGTGACTTGATGGCATGTAACAACAACAACAACAACAGCTGTAAATCCAAGAACAAGTTTCAAAGTTTCTTCTGATATCTATTTTGGTTTTTCTTTCCTGTCTTGTTAATGACATTTTGTTTCATTCATGTATTATGTTCTTGATATTATCTGATAACTTATCTGGTCTTTGGCCATTAGTGTTCAGCATATCAAAATCTGTTCTTGAGATGGTTTTTAAATTCTGGTATAAGTACTCAGGGCTAGACTTTGGTTCTCATGGATTTGTTTTCATTTTCTTCTGACTCAACTTAAGCTTACATATGAGCATGCAAAATTGGTGGTCTCTACTTCAGTCAGGCCCTAGACTTGTTCTGACTGATGTTATTGAGCTGTTCCACATCGCTTTCCAGAGATGGAGTTGATTTGATCCCTGTGTACTCCATCTGGCATTGTTCACATGTACAGTAACTGCTTTTACATTTTAAACAAAGATTTTCCCAGTGAGTCTGTTGTTGGTCTTACAAAATCTGGTTGTGATCTCTGACATCATTTATATTTTCCAATTACTGATCTTTCTTTGTTTACAACTTTAGCATTCCAAACACCAGTAATTATCAGTGCATCTAGATCAGATTTGATCCTTTTCAGTTGCACTGATTTGTAGAAATATTCAGTTTCTTCATATTTGGCTTTAGTGTTTGGTGTATGCTTTTGAATAATATTTGTCTTGGGCTGGATTCTCTAGAGAAGTATATGTATGCATGTGTGTGTATACTTCTGGAGATAGATACAGATGATATAGATAAAGAAGCTAAAGATCTAGGTCTAGGTCTAGATCTAGGTCTAGAGATAGAGATAGAGCTATACCCCTCTGGACTTCTGGACCACAGGATCAATATGCAACATCATGATAGATGGACAAAAGATTGACATTTTCAATTATTTCATCTTTCTTGGATCCACGGTCTACACCCTTGGTACCAGCAATCAGGAGATCAGAAGATGTATAACATTGGGAAAGTCTGCTGTCAGGGATCTCTCCAAAGTTCTGAAAAGCAATGATATCAGTCTAAAGACTAAAGGTATGCCTGATTCAAGTCAATTCTTTCCAATCACCTGCTGTGCATCTTAGAGTTGGACAATGAATAAGGATGACAGAGGAAATTATGCGCATGCTCTCTCTCTCTTTCTTTCTACAACTCTAGTAACTAAGTGATAAGGAATTTTGCTGCCAACACAAAAGCAAGTGCTTCAAAACTAGCTGCTCCATGGGGAAAAAATGGACAATCTTCTCTTATGTGATTTGTGGCCTGTGAAAACCCACTGAAAGTAGCTGTGAATGGTTACAACTTGACAGCACCTAACAACAACGTGTGTGTGTGTGTGTGTGTGTGTGTGTGCGCGCGCGTGCACGTGCACACACAAAGAGTTAGAGGTAGAGAGATATTTCAAGGAAATTGCTCATACTTGTAGAGGCTGGCAAGCCCTACATCTGTGGGTCATACCTCAAAAGTGAGATGTCGAAGGAGGCTAATGAGTTCTAGTCATTGGCAGCCAAAGACTCAGATTGTTGGCCTCAGAGAATGTTGGCTTGAGACTCTGATGAATTCAAAGGCAAGGAGGAAAGTTGAGTCCTGCCAGCTTTGGAAGCTGATAAGTCTGAAGTTGGCAAAGAAGACAAACCATTGATTCAAGTCTAGAGAATAGAAAGCTAGATACATGATAAGACAAAGAGCTCTGTTGCTTTGCCAAAATTGTACAAATTTTCCATGCAGGTCACACCCTTGAGGAGACTTCACTTTCATTAGAGAAAACTGATCATATCTTTACAGAATTATCTCTAATCCTACTTCATTAGTATCACAGAGATAGGAATTTATAACACATAGGATAGAGTACTGAGGATTAAGGCCAAGCTGACAATATTAACCATTTAATAATAATATTAACTAACTTATCTTCCTGGAGAGGATTAAACCGGACTGCTCCTTGGAGGCAAGGATTCTGAGGCTTTGTCTGACATACTTTAGACATGTTGCAAGGTGAGACCAGTCCTTGGAGAAGGACATCATGCTTGGGAGGGTAGAGGGACAGAGTAGGAGAGGAAGGCCCTCTATGAAGTGGATTGATTCAGTTACTGGGATAATCGGGGTAGATGTATCGGAGACAGTGCGATTGGCACAGGACAGAGCAGCGTTTAGGGCTGTTGTACATAGGGTCACTATGAGTCGCAGGCTACTCAATGGCACATAACAACAACAACATCTTCCTTGTATGTCTGTGGATATATCCTTTCACTGACAGTATTACATGTACTTCAACGTAGACCCTGAAATGCTCATTTTGTGATGAATGTGACACTATTCCTTGTTCAGTTT
Organism: Elephantulus edwardii; assembly: GCF_000299155.1. Classification (NCBI taxonomy): domain Eukaryota; kingdom Metazoa; phylum Chordata; class Mammalia; order Macroscelidea; family Macroscelididae; genus Elephantulus; species Elephantulus edwardii. The sequence continues at coordinate 5,760,787 of NW_006399926.1, forward strand.
GTCTTTCCTGGTATAGTAGACCATGAGATTATCTGATTCAAAATTGCCAATATCAATCCATTTTTTATCAGTAAAATCAATAACATTCTATGACAGGTTTGGAAGTAGGAGAGGCATCCATAAACATCATGCCTCCAGAAACTCTATGAACTTTGATAAATATTGATGACTAAAGAGGGGCTTTAGGCTTTTTGTTCATAGGATCACTATGAGTCATGCTTGACTCAAAGGCAATCAACAACAACGATGCCTAGGATATTGGTCTTTGTGTGATGCACTTCATTTTTTACTACAAATTTTCTTAGATTCATACTCTGTATATTCCACATTCCCATTATTAGTGGCTGTTTATCCTAATTTTGAATTCTACTATGTCAGCAAGTTAAGACTCCAAAGGTTTTACTGCATTCACTTCATTAAAGTAAAGCTTCATTAGAAAGGAGCTCTGGTGGCCTAGTGACAAGAAGCTGTGCTGCAATCCTGAAGGTATGCTGTTCAAGTCTACCAGCTGCTCCGCAGAAGGCTGGGCGATCTCCTTCCGTGTCATTAACTGCCTCTGAAATCCTGCCGGAGATCAGCTATGGGTTGGTTCTGACTTGATGGTATACAAGAACAACAACTTTTATAATGAAGAGTGCTAATGCTCTTGTAGAGGACAGTAAGTGGATAAATCCTTCAGCTCCCAGCTCTTCTGAGGGAGAATTCGAAAGTATATTTTCATATCTGTGGTTACTCAGTAAATCACTGGAAGAGACTAGCCCTTGTTGGCCAATTCTGTATGTGGTGAGGGGTTTCTTCTTTTTGTTTCATTTTCTTTTTTCACTCTGACTTCTGGGATCTTCTCCCTCCACCTCTAAATTCCTGCATCCAAATCCTTGTCTCAAATGATATTTCATGAAAAGTCCACCTAAGGCACTTTTCTGGTAGAAATCAAATGAAAAGCATGTATGGCAATGACATAGGCAGTATGCATTTTAGAAGAAAGAGAAGGACCATCTTTAAAAAGTGTGATGATTGAGGAGATTACCACACTGTGTGTTTGGGTGTGTGTTAGAGGCTCTAGGACTCCTTTAAAGCAGGCAAAATGATTTGCAACAAAACTGGGCAAGACAGGGAGGTAGTGAGCACAGTACTGGATTCACCTCCGTTTTAAACAATAATATCAATAGTTTGGTCTAACTGTTGTTGTTAAAGTGTTCATGCAAATTCCTCTTTGTGAACATAATTTGATGCTGTCTGCCCTTTGAGATAAGTAAGTGATTTCTTCTTGCAGGGATGTAACATGATGCCAGGCATTAAATTTTCCTTGCTCCACAGCTTTCTGGTTGGAGACGATGGCAGATTGTATGAAGGTGTCGGCTGGAATGTCCCAGGCTGGCACACACAAGGCTACAGCAACATCTCCCTGGGTTTTGCCTTCTTCGGCTCCAAGATAGGTAATGGTCATCCTGCTGAACCCTTCTATAAAGAGTTGTCTGCACACTGTTGTTTTTCAGGTTCTCTGACGATCACCTGTCTCCCGAACTTCTCTTCTCTCCAGTCTTCAATGAAACAGGGTTCTTCTGGGCTTCCACCTACTGCTCCGCTTTCTTCTTCACCTTTGTTGCAAACTCCTCTCCCTCTCACCATCTCATAGTGAAGAGTCTATCCAATTTTCTGTCTGTAGCCCTGTTCCCACCCTAGTAACACCAATCCGTGTTCTCCTAGAAAGACCCAACACTTTAGCTCTTAACATCTCCTCTTCAGCTTTGACATGTCTTCAGAGCCAGGCTATTATTTCCAGTTTTCTGGTGGCCTAGTCCAGAGAGAATTACACTAAATCAAAAGTCTTGCTGCTTTGGTTTGACTCCATCAGCAGATCTCCTCCCATAAGATTTGCTATTGTTGTTACGTGCCATTCTCTCCTTACAGCTCCACTGTAAAAAAAAATTCAGGCCAGGCCATTCTCTTCCAGGATATAGTCCTAGCCCTGCTGCCCTGTCAGCCATGGAGGGTTTAATCTCTTATGCTGTCCAAAATGGCCACTTATCATCCAGGTATTCTCAGCCACTTCTTGTGAAAGGAGAGGACTGCCTCCTGTCTCCACAGGAGTCAGGACCAAAGAAAGGTAAGACCTTTAAGCCCACTTTGCCCTCCTTTGAAACTCACCCAATACTGGCTCCAAATGCCATTGGGAGTGGTCTATCCCTCCAGCCTGGCTCTCTCTGCATTTCTCTATGAAAGGGACATTGCCATACAGCTCTCTTCAGAAGAACCTTCCTCAGATCCCTAGGCTGAAAAAGCCACAACTTTATCTCTAGTGTAATGTTTAGACATTAATGTCATCAATCAGTCAACTATTATTTATTGAGAACCTACTAGGCACTGAGGATAGCTTACCTTGGGGACACACACACACACACACACACACACACACACACACATTCCTGACCTCATAAAGTTTCAATCTAAAAGGCAGAGTCAGGAAATAAACAAACCACCAGCTCATTAACTCATTGCTCTCAAGTTGGAACCAATGCAAAGCTGGCCCTCCAGTGAGTTTTCAGAGGCTGTAAATCAAACATCTTTCTCCAAAGGTGAATTCAAACTGCCTGTCTTTGGGTTGGCAGCACAACTCTTTGCCCACCAGGCCACCAGAACACTCACTCTAATAAACAAATACACAAGGAAAATATTTGGCATTTATATGTTGTAAATGGCTATGAAGAAAGGAAAAAGAAGCACAGAGATAGGATACATCGTAGGATTGCACAATTCGATGAGTGGGTGGGGTGAAGGAAATGGGAAGGACTTTTTGTGAAAAATAATGTATTCAAACTTTGTAAATAAATCAGAGAAATATAAAAAAAATTTAAAAAGAGAGAGCTAGGATACAATAACTAAGGATGACAGAAGAAGAATCAATGCCTTTGAATTGTGGTGCTGGGGAAGAGTCTTGAACATACCTTGGACTGCCAGGAAAACAAATAGGTCTGTCTTGGAGAGGGTAAAACTAAGTCTCTCCTTTGAGACTAGGATTTTGAAGCTCCATCTCACATACTTTGGGTGCATGGCCAGGAGAGACCTGTCCTTGGAGAAGGACATCATGCTTGGAAGGGGGAAGCGACAGCACAGGAAAGGAAGACGCCAGATGAGATGGATTGATGCAGTAACTGGGGTAATGGAGTTAGGTGTGTCAGGATCAGTGAGACTGGCTCAAGACAGGGCAGGCTTCAGAGCTGTTGTACATAGAGTTGCTGTGAGTTGCAGGTGACTTGACGGCACATAACAACAACAACGATGACATATAAAAATGTCAAGGATTTACTTTTACTTGCATCACAATGTCCATGGAAGCAGAGGTTGAGAAATCAAATGATGTATTACATTGGGCAAATTTGTTGCAAAGTACTTCTTTAAGTGATAAAGAGCAAAGATGTCACTTTGAGGACTAAGGTACACCTGAACTGAGCCATGTATTACAGATGACTCTCAAAGACATGTTTTTCAGATGAAAATTAATCTGATTTATCCACAAAGATCCTGGCACGTATATGTATACACACAGTTTTTATTTCAGTTCCTTGGTGCAAACATAGTCCATCCAACAACAACAATGAAACAACAGGCAAAACAAAACCCAAACCGTCATTGATAATAACTTGATTTTAGCAAAGGAATAAGGAGACCTCATGTGTTCCAGTGTTGTTGTTGTTGTTCATTGTAGTCAAGTCAGAATTGACTCCCCAGTGGATTTTCAGAGGTAATAAATCACACAGGAGGAGATTGCCCATCTTCCATGGAGCACTTGATGAGTTCTAGCCATGTGCTTTGGGTTGATAGTGCAGTGTTCTGAGGGTTTTCTTGGCTGTCATTTTTGGAGAGAGTTCTGGTACCTAGTGAGAAAGAAAGTTTGCTGCCAACACAAAGGCAGGCAGTTCAAATCCATGAGCAGGAGAAAAATCTTCTCTTGTGCAATTTACAAACTCTGAAAATCTGGTGGATGCTGGAGAGGTATCCACAAGCTAGTTTTTCTGACTTGACAGCAATGAGAGTATGGTGTCACCTTGAAGTTAATAGTATGGCAGGAAACATTTATGTCACCCAGAGACGTAAGTGGCCCATTCTGAGAGCTGCTGGCCTCTCCTGAGCCTCAAATTTCCCTGAATGTTGGGTTGTTGGACAGAGACTGAGGAATATGTGGACTTTTAGTAACGATGTGGTTGGCAGATGGGTGGGCAAAATTAATACTCCTCTCTTGTTTCTTTTGTCCCACCACAGCTTGCCCCAACATTGTTACACGGTCTACTTGGGAAGCCAGGTCATCCTACTGCCCCAAGATGAACCTTCCAGCTAAATACGTTATCATCATCCACACCTCTGGGAGAACCTGCAGTGAATCTGCTGAGTGCTGCTCACTTGTACGAGACATCCAGTCCTTGTTCATGGACAGATTTGACTCATGTGACATTGGGCATAAGTAAGTGGACCTGAGGACATGTGGATTGCTTTCCCCTTGGGTGAAGAAACTGAATATTGAAAAGAAGGGAAAAGAATAAACACTTTTAGGGTGTTCAACAAGTGAGGTGCTTTATGCATGACCACATTGGCTAGGGAAGTGATGACTATGGTGGAGAGAGGTGGGGGCATTTAAGAAGTCTATGGACTTTAATGGTTAATAAATAGGACCCAGGGCTGGATAAGGGATGACATTTTGGGAGATACAGTTGGCAAGTTGATGAAGCATATGGATTAAAGCCCATATTTCTGTTTAGATCAGTAAGTGCTTTGATGTTGATGCCCTTAACCAAGATAGGGAGCCTAGAAAAAGATGAATAGATAGGGTAGAAGATGGATCTAACATGAACAAATGAAACTTCATAGATGGCAACTGAAACCAAGGAGGTAGATGGGCTAGTCCTGAGAGAATGTGCTGAGTGACTAGAGTAGAGGGCTGAACACTGAAGCATCCTGAACACCTTCCCACACTAAAGAGAAGGGCGCAGGAAAAAGAGGTGGGAAGAGAAGCAGCCAGAGAAGAAAAAAAAAACCTGGAAGAATGTGGTATGAGAGAAGCTAAGGAGTCAGAGTGTTTGGTGAAGATGAGAGGGGTTGACAGGGCCAAAGACAAAGAAAGATTAAATAAGGCAAGTTTGGAAAAGTGCATTTCGTAGTAATCAGATCACCAGTTACCCAGGGGAAAGGGTTTCATTGACATGTTGAGAGAAAAGCCTCCAGGTCGCTGGGATTGAAAGTCATGACTCTTTCCTCTTTTTAGTGAATTAATTGTGGATGGCAGTGGTGTGCTGGCTCTGGGTAAGGGTACATGACTCACGAAGGGCTTGTTAGAGATTTGGAAAGTTTGAAATTTAGATGCTAAATTGTTGGTAATGTGAAAGCAGCCATGGTGGGAGTATTTAAAGCACATAATCAGCAAGCAATATAAAGCAGAGAATCCTCAGGACCCCATGGGGTAATTCAACAGCCTACAACACTGGCAAACACTCTATTTATCTCCTTACCAGTGTTTCATTCCCAGTAGATAATCCTTTGATCAGTAAAGACATTATTGGGTGAAGGAAGGAAATGCTTTCTCCTTCCTAGATGGCCTCCCGCACACTCATCTTTATCTCCCCTCTGTTCCTCTAGCTTCTTGGTGGGCCAGGATGGTTCCATCTATGAAGGGACAGGTTGGAATGTTCAAGGTTCCCATACCGACGGCTACAATGACATTGCCCTGGGCATTGCCTTCATGGGCACCTTCACAGGTCAGTAGATGCTTTGTGAAGTACGAAGCTCTGGGTGGCGTATGAGGGAGTGTCTGACAAACATGAAAGACAAAGGCATCAGACACAGGAGTCACTCTAGTGCCTGCTTGTGGTGAATTGAACCAGCTTTGACCTTGACTTTTACTAAATGCAACATGCTGACAAATGCAAACCATAAACTTCTCTTCTTCACACCTGGCCAAATCTTTCTTCTCATACTATGAATGCATGGAGGAAGCAGATGTCACCTTTGTGCGTATCTTTAGCTAGGTCAGCAAATCAGATTTTTTTTTGTGGGGGGTGGGGGGAATGGGAAGGAGGTTACTATAGCAATTATGGAAATGTGGATAGTCAGAGAAAGAGAAGATCTTCAATAAGATCCATTTGATACAATGACTTTAATAATAGGCTTAAAGCATATTGGAGCCATGAAGATCATAGAGCAAGGTCAGATCTGTTGTTCATAAGGTCACTCTGAGTCATTGACTCGACCAAATCTAATAACAATGGTAGTTATGAACGAACATCACATATGTTAAAGCCACACAGGGGAATATTACTGCTCAGAGTGTTTGCCTAGGGTTTGTTTAGACTTGTGAACCTTCTGCTGAACTTCTGAGGAGAGGAGGCTGAGTCATCAGGAGTTGAGTTAGGCTGAAATGAAAAAGGACAAATACTGCATAGGGCCACTGTTGTAGAACGGTACTGACATCACGGTTAGGGTGAGACAGAAAGATTGGATAAATTATGTATACTGCATTGAAACAGATGAGGGAGAGAACAGTTTAAAAGCTACATATGATTGGGAATTATGGTTATGACAAGAGTCCAGAATGGAGGTTGCATAGCGGAGTGTACTGGGGGAAAGGGGATGGATCGTATACCAATGAAAGAATTTTTCTTTTACTTTTTGAAGAGAAAAGCGAAATGAGGTGGGGGGGGCAGTGAGCAGGGAGAAAAATGCAACAATGAATGAATGGAAACCCAAAATCTCTGTAAACGTTCATTAAAATTAATAAAATAAATTTCTTTTTTAAAATAAAGGGTATTAGGTCAGTGTGTGTGTGTGTGTGTGTGTGTGTGTGTGTGTGTGTCCCAGGAATATGCCCTAGGGCTGGGGCATTGGGACAGGGCATGAAAGGGTCCAGGGAACACCTGTGGCTCACCCAGGATTAATCAGTCTTGGTACTATTAACATTTAGGATCGAACAATTCTTTGTTGTTGGTTTTGTCTATCAGATGCCAAGAGCAACAAACTCTCCCCTTCATTATAATTCTGACCACCAGAAATGCCTCCAGAAACTGCCAGAGGTTCCCTTGAGCATGCAAATTGCCCTCAGTTGATAACTGAGGCTAAACTAGGCTTAATTTTAGCAGTGGATAAAGGTTTTTAACATCTTCAGAGTAATTGCATGCAGGTTGTGCCTTTTTAATTCAGGCTTCTCCTGGAGGGCTAGGAAGTATTTTTGGTAAGAACTTTGGCACCAGGGAATCTGACATCTTGACTTGATTTTGTGTCTGCTGTGGGGTAGTTGCCAGGGTTGGGTTGTTGCACCAGCTGTGTGATGGTGATGATAGTGGTTGTGGGTTGTCTTGAAGTCTGTGCTGACATGATTCCTGTGGCTCATAATCCAGTTGTGTTTTGCAGATATCCCACCCAATGTCGCGGCGCTGGAGGCTGCCCAAAGTCTGATCCGGTGTGCCACAGACAAGGGGTATTTGACTCCCAACTACCTGCTGGTGGGACACAGTGATGTGAAGAACACCCCGTCTCCTGGGAAGGCTTTGTACAACATCATCAGCTCCTGGCCTCACTTCAAGTACTGAGAGAAGCCCCTTTTCTTCTGCCTTTGCCCCCCTCAGCAGCTAGGCCTCCGCTGCCTGCCTTCTCTGCCCTGCCGTGTGCCCTCGGCCCTGCCAGGCCCACCCTGCTCTTCTTTCTGAGGTCCATATATTCATATCCCTCCTGGTCATCTTTTCCAAACCCCACAGCTAGGCATTCACAGGCCTCAGAGTCTGGGCCCTGACCTCTCTCCTCATCTTCCTCTCCTTGGGATATCTACCTCCTCTGCCAGATGAGAGGATGGGCCAGTTCTTGCTTTACTTCTCTTACCCTGTGTTTTCACGCCTCTGTGTGGTGATTGCCTACAACCCCCGTCCTTCACAAAGGATCCAGATCCCTGTCCAGAGCCCCCTCCCCTCTGCTCAAGGATTGACTTGTACATAGTTGGATGCAGTCCTTATTTAAAGGTCCTGTATGCATGTCTTTATCTCTACCGGGTGTGCCTTGAGGGTAGGACAATATCGTCCTCTATGCCTCAGTAGTCCCTGGAATTGAAAAAGCATTTAAGGCAGATGTTTGTTAAATAAATGACTCAACAAAGGAATGAGTAGATCCAAATCTCTGTTCACCTTTGCAATCTGCTTCATTGTTCTGTCTGAGAACAGCCTTCCCAGACAGATCTCCCCTAGGAACACCCTCCCCAGTCTGTTTCTTCCCTGTGAGGTTCATCGACTGCCTATGATGGTTGCTATGCCATTTGGATCCAGTCTTTCTACCTCCAGGAGCTCTCTGAGGGGGACAGCACATAAGAACCTTTGGGCCCAGGTGAGGGCTATGTCCACATGAGCAGCCCAGGGCTTCCCCCCTCCCCCTCTCTGAGCACCAGGCTGGGTGGGACCTAGGGCCTTGGAGCTCTATAGCAGCTCTACTGCTGCCTGAACTCCTCCTGTCCAGAGGAGCCTCCACCTCTCAGACAGGGATGGGTGCTGTGAAACGCAATTGCTGTTTCTTGTTTTCTCTGATCCTGGTCTGGAAACAAAGGTAGGGAAGAGGATCACTCTCAGCTAGACTCCTATCAGTCAGTGAGAGCTGAGGGAAGACTGTCTCCATCACCTTCCTGAGCTTCTGTGGTAGCTGCAGGGCCAAGGCTGGGAGGGACAGACAGTTCCGCCCTCATTTAACTCTTCCCTCATCTCCACACCCCTACATCTTGCCTACTTTCTGTATCTCTTGGAGTCTTACCTTGTTTCTTTAAGTCTTTCTAAATTTCTCTCTCACTTTCTCTCTTTGTTTTCCTCACACTCCAGAGTATGGTAATAGGAAGGAAAGCGCTAGCTGAAGGCTATGTGATGTAGAACCATACATTGCTATTATTATCACAGGACTATAGTCACCTTCACTTTCCACGCTACTCACTCTCATCATGTGCTGGCAATGTGGGAGCTTGTCTGACATCATGGTGACCATAGGAGCTGTGGAACTGGAGGGGCTGCTCTGGGGTTCAGAAAGGAGTGGGGCAGGTGTGATTCTGGTCCAGCAGGTTCTCCTAGACAGGGCTCCAGAGACCAGGCCTTAGATAGTTGAAGAAAGTGTGCACAGGTATCAGTTAGTAAGAGGGTGCTGCTGTATGTGTGAGGGTCTGCCAGAGAACATTTACAAATGAACACCTCCAAACCTTGGAGGACCTCCTTGAAGTTGGGTTACTGATGAAATCCGATTCAGGTTGAACAAGAGTTTTGAGAATCAACTCTCCAAAGTTGCTATGGAAAGGGAACCTTTTTACTTGTTCATAAATGTTTGCACCAAATGTCGTATCTTCTTAGAGGCTTGACCCTCCAAGCACATTTGAAATGATCTGTTTTTCAGAGGACTAGTTGGAAGTAAGAGTGGTAGCCACTTCTTAAACTACATGCCTCCAGAAACTCCATGAACTTTGATAAATGTTGATAGTAATAGAAAGGCTTCAGGCCTTTTGTTCATAGGGTTCCTATGAGTGGATCGTGCTCGACTCAAAGGCAATCAACACAAGTGGTAGTACATGGTGAGCATGTGTCGTCTTCTCTCTCTGATTTTTCCTTTAAATATAAACACTATGACGGCATGTCTACCTCATTCATGTCCTGTGCTGGCTCTTAAGTCACAGGAGGTTCTCACTAAGGATTTTAGAACAAAGACAAGATGAGGGTTGAGGTCCGGGGAACTTGTGTTGTGACTGTCTACTGGACTGGTGTTGAAGCGGGTGGCAGGTACAGGCAGTTTGTCTGGGTTCCTCACTGAGTTCCCACTGGGCGTCATGTGGGGAGGCCCAGGGAGTAGAGAGGATGGCAGAGTAGAAGAATGGAGGAGAAGTCAGGGAAACCAATCAGGGAGAGCAGAATCCCACAGGCAAAACTGGGGGTGGGTGGGTGGGTGTCATTACCGTTTAATAACATGTATTTGAGTGTTTTCTGTTGTCAGACGTTATGCTGGACACTTAGTATGTGTTTCACTTAATCCTGAAGACATCTTGGCAGGACAAGATCTGCCATTCTTGAAAACAGCTACGGAAACAAAGACTCAACTTGGAGAAGTTAGGTCACTTTTCAAAGATCACGGTCAACTTTGTTGGAACCAAGCTAAGAGTCACACCTAGGTGTGTTTGACTTTAAATCCTATATGATTTATAACAAGCTAGGCTCTTATGGATTGACAATGTCCCTTTTTGAAATGAGGTGACTGTATCCATTCTGACCTGGAAATAACCCAAGTGCCATCAACAGGTGACTGGACAGAGAACTTCTGTTTACTCGCCTACTGCCATATTGCTTAGCAACAAATCTAATAAATGACCACAAACCTCAAAAAGAATAAATGATCAGTATTTGCCACAACATGGATAAACCTTAAAAATACATATGTGAAATATAAATTGCTGGATATAAAAGGGCACATAGCACATCTTCTACTTATCTAAAATTTTGGCAGAGGCACAAGTAATCTCTAGTGACAGAAAACAGTTCTGTGACTATTTGAGGCTTTGCAGTTGATTGATGACAAAGGGTCATGAGTAGTAATGGAATTGTTCTACATTTTGGTGGTTGTGTTAGCAATACAAGTACTTAAACTAATAAAAATTTCTTGAAGTGTGTATTTATATTTTGTATACTTTATTACATATACATTGCACTGTAGTTAAGTTGATTAAGAATGAGATGGGCACAATTTTCGGGTTCTCTGACTCAGACGAACATTAGTGGCTCCATGATTCTCATGTTCCAAAAGAATTCCAATTAAATAAAATAAAGGGTGTGGACGTGAGGGTAACCTAGTGGTAGAATTTTGGATCCAAGAGTCTCAGAAGTATCTGTAATATTTCCCTGGGTATAATCCTATTGATAATAATGGGTGACTGGAATGCAAAAGTTGGGAACAGAGAAGAAGATTTAATAGTTGGAAAACATGGCCTTGGTGGCAGAAACAGAGCTGGAGAGAGAATGGTCGAATTTTGCACATTCAATTACTTACTCATCGCAAATACTTTTTTAAAGAGACATAAACGGAGGTTATATACATGGATTTCACCTGATGGTATGCATAGGAATCAGATCGATTACATCTATGGAGAGAACCGCTGGAGAAGCTCAATATCAGCTGTGAAAACTGGGCCAGGAACTGATTGTGGAACAGACTACCAACTACTCCTATGCAAGTTCAAGCTGAGGCTGAGGAAAATTAAAACAAATCCACTGGAAGCAAACTATGACTTTGAGTCTATCCCCCCTGAATTTCAGAACCATCTCAGGAACAGGGTTGAGGCCTTGAACACTAATGAGTGAAAACCAGATGAGTTATGGGAGGATATCAAGGGTATCATCCAGGAAGAGTGCAAAAGTTCATTGCAAAGACGGAACAGGAAGAGAAGATCAAAATGGATGTCAGAAGAAACTCCAAAAATTGCACTGGAGCGCAGAGAAGCCAAAGCAGAAGGAAGAATTCAAGATACTAAAGAGTTGAATAGAAGATTTCAAAAGGCAGC
>NW_006399926.1:5774735-5782909 GCF_000299155.1 Elephantulus edwardii
TTTAATATCACTTGTTATGCATCAGAGAGTTGGACAGTGACTAAGGAGGATAGAAAGAGAATTTATGCCTTTGAGCTATGGTGCTGGAGAAGAGTATTGAGGGTACCATGGACTGCTAGGAAAACAAACAGATTCATCCTGGAAAGGGTTAAACCGGGTGGCTCTTTGGAAGCAAGGATTCTGAGGCTCTGTCTAACATACTTTGGATATGTTGTAAGGAGGGACAGGTGCTTGGAGAGGGACATCATGCTTGGGAGGATGGAGGGACAGCGCAAGAGGGGAAGGCCCTCAATGAGGTGGATTGATTCAGTGACTGGGTAATTAGGATGTGTGTATCGGAGACAGTGTGATTGGCACAGGACAGAGCAGAGTTCAGGGCTATTGTACATAGGGTCGCTATTAGTTGTAAGCGACTCGACAGCACATAACAACAACAACAGCATAATCCTATTGTGACTGGAATCTATGGCACTAGCATTTCAAACACTTGAAGTGCTACCTACAGTGGACAAGTTTTAGTGAAACTGCCATACTAAGACTGAGAAGAAAGGTTTTGCAATCTAATTCTGAAAATTAGCCAAAGAAAATGTTACAGATTACAACATAATAGTATCTGACTTGCTTCAGACATGTAATTACTGGAAGAGGATCCTCTGGATGGCACAAAGGACCAAGAAGGATATGAGACACTCTTGGTAGATGGATTGGCATGACAGCCTTCACAACAGATTCAAACACACTGGCAATTAAACTAGGTAGCATTTGTTCTGTTGAATGTTAAGATTATTTTAAGTTGGAATTTGACTAGATGGCAGCTAACAAGCACAATTTAAAAACTGTATGAGCACTTAATATGCCACAAATATTTGAACCTTACTCTAGCATTCCTTCAATATTTTATTTTAATATCCTTAAAAGCTCAAAAAGTAGAGGTGACCAGAGTTATTTGTTTTTTATTTTTCAGTTGTGCATGTTACACACATATTTAGAAAGTCACATTAATCTCACATACATCTCAGTGCATTTTCACAAATGGAACTCACATGTCACTACACTGTAGTTGGAGAAGCAGTCTGATACAAGCATTGCAAACATCCTGCCCCATCGCCCCCAAGAATTTCTTTATCCCTTTCTCCCTAAATTTGTCACTGCCTTGACTTAAATTTGTTTTATTTGCAGTCTTTTATAACTGGCTTCTTTCATCCAGCATTTTGCTGGGGATAGTAATCTTTGTTATTGTTTATTTTGGTGTTTTGCTCATCTTCATAAGTGTACTGTATGAATTGTATGAGTATCATTTATTTGTTCTTTTTATCCTGGATGGACATGTAGTCTGTTGACAGTTTCAGGATATTGTGAATAACATTGCTATCACATTATATATACATAAATATACATATATACAAATATATATATATATTATACATATACATATATACACATACATATATATACACACATATATATTATTATACACACCTTTTGGTGCACACATGTATGTTGTGTTACATACATGGGCTGGAATGGGTTATAGAATATGTACACATTGACTTCAATAGAGTGTCAAGCAGTTTGTAAAGTGGTTGCACCAATTTAATTATGTACCAACAGTATATGAGTATTCTTGCAATTCCACATTCTTTCCTACTCTTGGCTTTGGTAATTATTATTTTTGCTGTCCTGATGCATGTAGTTGCATTTGCATTTCCCTGGTGACTAATGATGTTGCTAATCAGACGCAGAAAGAAAATGGGGACACAAGGAAATGAATTCTGAAAAAGGAATGCTAAGGCAGAAGTCCTCTCACAACTCAGCACTGTGAAAAGGCATCTTTCTTAGTCTTCCTATCGTTTTTGTTTAGTTTAAGCCAATAAAAAAAATTCTTATCTCATGAGGATTTATTTTCCTTATACATAAGTGTTTCCAACATAACAATGGATTGTTGTTGTTGTTGTTAAGTGCCCTCGAGTCGCAAGTGACTCATCAGTGACCCTCTGAAGGAGAGTCCTCGATGCTTGGGTGCCTTTTGTCCTCTCTCCAGGTTCATAGGGTTTCCGGAGGAAAGCTGTTCCGGAGGTGGATGCCACTCCTCCTTCCAGGCTTGTTTTCATCGGGGGAGCTCCAACCCACTCTGTCCGCATTGGGTAACTAGTCATTAACACATTTGACACATCAGTGTCACAGGGTAACAATGGGTAAACTTAATTTAAACCAAGACCAAAATTCAGACACTATCCCCTCCAGTGGGAGGCTGGGAGGAACCTTCTTTCTGTTTGCAGAAGGCATCTAGTATCTCCTCTGGGGGTTGGGGTGGAGGGACTGGGTGGAATTCTCTGTAGAGGGTGTTCAGTCCTGCCTGGACTATGATCTCAGCTGCGGCCTGGCTATCACTATGCGGAGCTATCCACATAATGAGACTGATCTACATTTTATATTGATTGGTCACTTGATTATTTCCTTATCTTTTTTTTCTTGTTCATTTTCCTAGTGGACCATCTGTATTTTTTTCCTTACTTTTGGATGCCATTTATGGAAGTTATCTATAAAATCTCTGTCTGAGGCCTTTGTAAAGATTCTTGATTGGTTTAGGGTAAGAATTTAACATTGCAATTAAGGATGAGAATGGAGAGGGTGAATGGACATGATGTGTCAGAATTGGATATAGCTGTGGTCTATAAACTGCCTGTTCAGAATCTTCTCCAGTGCCATCTCCCTTACCTTGATCAGGCTAGTGAATTTGGTGGAAAGAGATCAGAATGAGCATGAGGTTAATCCACATTGTTTCAGCCTTAAGCTCCACAAGAGAATCAAACTCTGAGTAAAATTTTACCCTTAACAATGAGCATTTTCAAGGGTTTGTGGTTGTTAGGAGACTCAAATTCCCTGACTCCATGTAGTCTAATGTCTTCCTGTTTAGTCCTTTTGTTCTGGACTTATTTGTTGGCAATAAGGAAGGAGTTAAGAAGAGGGAAATAATGTTGAGCAATGATGTGTTTTCCAGATTAGGAGACACTTGACCGGCTAGGTATCAGCTTCAGGGTGCTGTGATCTGAGTGCACCATTGTCAGCTCCTCTCTCTGCTTGGAAAATGCAGACTGTAAGAAGCTGTGCTATAATCCCAAAGGCACGTACTTCAAATCCACCAGTTGCTCTATGGGAAAAGAATGGACAATCTTCTCCTGTGCAATTTATTGCCTCTGTAAATTTGCTGGAGGCTCAGCTATGGGTTCGTTCTGTTTTGACAGCAAACAACAACAACTGTTGAGTCTTGCTCGATGCTTGAAATATAGAGAGAAGTAAGCCAGGGCACCCCTACATCCAAAGGCTTCATAGCTAAAAGGAAGAGACTAAGTAATTAAATACAACTTCATTGTCTTTAGAAGAGGTTGCGGCCTGACTGCTTAGATAAAAGTTTTGTTTGGCCTATACATTAATTTCAACTCTGCATTTAATTAAATAACTTACGCTCTCTTAAAATATGGAGAATTAGCATGAAAATTGAAAGATAGTGAGGTATCCTGTGCTCAACCTCAGCCCTGGGTGCCAGTCCTGGGGTCCCCTTCACACTGGTATGCACTTATGTTAGGTCAGACAGTCACATCTACCACTACAATTTGATTGTGGACATCTGTATATATCCCCCATATTAGGACCTCTGCAGTTAGTATTTTATTTGTGACTTTATCTTCACCTTTGAATAATCAATAAAACCCAAGTAAAAATCTTTCTTGCATTCTATGCCTCCAGCCAAAATCCATCTGGTATTACCAATGCTATCTCTCATTAAGCAGTCTCTTCAGAATCTATCTTGAATTTTTTTTCTCCAGTTCTCTATGGCTGTACTACTTCAGCGATTTTAAATAGTTTTCACTGAGATTCCATGTAAGTGTGATATTAACGATAGTGTTCAATAATATCCACATTCTGTTGAGTATCTTTCTTTGGAATGGACACAAGTAAGACTCTCAGTATAGGCCAGATAGATGTTTTCCATATTTTTTTTTTTGCATAGACAAGTGAGAACATCTAGGATTGCATCTATTTCTTAAAACACCTCAGCAAATTGATCTTTTGATAACTCCTGTGCCATCATTTTTTTCCAATGCCTTCAATGTAGCTAAGACTTGTTCTTTTAGTAGCACTGGTTCTTGATCATATGTTACTTTCTGTAATGATTCAGTATTGACCAATTATTTTTGGTATAGTGACTCTATGTATTCCTTCCATCATCTTTTGCTACTTCCTACAACATTCTGATGGCTGATACTGAGTTTCTCCACCATCTCTTTCCACACATACAGTCAGGGTAATCATACTCTCTCTTGGCACCAATAGCAAGGAGATAAAAAAGTGTATTGCGATGGAGAAGTCTGCTGTTAGGGAGCTCTCCAAAGTACTGAAGAGCAATGGTGTCTAAGGTGCGTCTGATTCAGGCAGTGGTCTTTGCAATCCCTTGTTATTCATCAGAGAGTTGGACAATGACTAGGAAGGATAGAAGGAGAATTGATGCCTTTGAGCTTTGATGCTGGAAAAGAGTATTGAATGTACCATGGACTGCCAAGAAAACAAACAGATTCATACTGAAGAGGGTTAAACCAGGATGCTCCTTGGAGGAAAGGATTCTGGGGCTTCATCTGACATACTTTGGACATGTTGTAAGGAGGAACACGTCCATTGAGAGGGACATCATGCCTGGGAGGGTGGAGGAAAGGTGCAAGAGGGGAAGGCCCTCTATGAGGTGGATTGATTCAGTGACTGGCGTAATTGGGATGGGTGTGTCAGAGGCAGTGTGATTGGCACAGGATGGAGCAGGTTTTAGGGCTCCTGTACCATAGGGTCGCTATGAGTCGCAAGCGACTCGACGGCACATAACAACAACAACAACAACAACAACAACAACAATAGTTATATTCTGTATTCCATGACCTCATATCCATGTGTATATTCACCATTCATGTTTTACAAAAGAGGTATTTATGATGAATAAATAATTGTGAATGGTTACACAAAATTCCATCATGCAATCTCTGGCCTCATTTATGTCACCAATGCCATATTTTCTAATAACCAATTCTACTTTGTTTGCATATGGATCATAGTAAATTATGGATAACATTGTGAAGAATAGGAATTCCAGAGCACTTAATTATGTTCATCAAGAAACTATACATAAACCAAGAGGCAGTTGTTTGACAGAAAAAAAAAGGGTACACATTAGGATTATTTCCTTTCTTCATACCTATTCAATATGTATGCTGAGCAAATAATTTGAGAAGTTGGAGTCTATGAAGAAGACTATGGACTCAGGATTGGAGGAAGACCTATCAACAACCTGCATTATCAAGA
This sequence comes from Elephantulus edwardii, assembly GCF_000299155.1. Taxonomy (NCBI): domain Eukaryota; kingdom Metazoa; phylum Chordata; class Mammalia; order Macroscelidea; family Macroscelididae; genus Elephantulus; species Elephantulus edwardii. The sequence continues at coordinate 5,780,082 of NW_006399926.1, forward strand.
TAACTCAACCTTGCTTGCTGAATGTGAAGAGCCTTGAATCTCTTACTGAAGATGTTCAAACACTACAGCCTTCGGTACGGATTGCCCTTCAACATAAAGAAAGCAAACATTCTTTGAACTGGACCAATATACAAAGAAACAGTAAATAGGGAAAAGTGTGAGGTTGTTAGGGACTTCATTTATCTTGATTCCCACTATCAAAACCCATAGAAGCAACAGTCAAGAAATCAAAGGATATATTGTATGGGCAAATCTACAGTCAAGGATCTCCATAAAGTGCTAATGAAAAAGGATGCCATTTAAAGACTAAAATACCTAATCCAGGCTATGGAATTTTTCAATTGCTTCATATGTGAAAGTTGGACAATGAATAAGGAATACTGTAGAAGAATTAGTGCCTTTGATTTGTGACTTTGGTGAAGAATATTAAATATACTCTTCCCCCCCTTTTTTAAATTGAGATTTTAATTAAAGTTTATAATTTGGATTTCCATTCATTGTTGCACATTTTCCGCCCTGCCTACCCTTCCCCCCATTCACTTTTCTCTTTGAAAAGAAGAAGAAATTCTTTCATTGTTATACAATCCCCCCAGTCCACTTTACTATGCTGCTCTTATTCTAGACTCTTGCCATGCAAATAATACCTAGTCATATATCATTTTAAAACACTTCTCTGCCTCATTTGTTTCAATGCAGTATGTATTATTTATCCCCTTTTCTTAGTTTCCCCCAAACTTGATGTCAGTTCTGTTATGTAACAGTGGTGTTATGCAGTATTTGTCCTTTTGTGACTGAGATATTTCAGCATAATGTCCTCCAGGGTCACCCATTTTGTATAATATTTCATGAGTTCCTTGTTTTTCAATGCTGCACAGTATTCCATTGTGTGAATATACCACAGCTTATATAGAATTGGTGACTTCCCCCCCCTTTTTTTTTGCTGTGTGCCATCAAATCAGATCTGACTGGCACAGGAGATTGTCCCTCTTTCTCTAGCGGAGCACCTGGTGGCTAAGAACCGTGCACCTTCGGGATTGTAATGCAACTTCTTGCCATTAGGCCACCAGAGCTCCCTTTATACTTTGGATGAGATGGATTGACTCAATTACTGCAACAAAGGACAGAGCAAAGCACAGCAGATCATGTAGGGCTGGTACAGAATAGTGCAAAGTTTCAATCTGTTGTATATAAGTTTGTTCTGTGTCAGTGTTTAATAACACCTTTATCTTAGAACAGTACTGAGCAGTGTTCAGCTCACGGGTGATCCTCCATGAACAAATATGGAATAAAGAAAGGTAGGAATGAATGAATGAATGAATGCACTAATAAGTGAGCACAGGGTCTATTCACATGTATCCTGTGATTTAGCTCAAAGTAATTTACTGTGTGATGTATAATTACATTATATAATAGTATGTATAATTATATATTATTTTTATTTATATTAAACAGTATATATAATTTTGTTGTTATGAGGAGCTGTCGAGTTGACTATGACTCATAGCAACCCTATGAACCACAGATCTGAACCCTGTCCTATCCTGAACCATCCTGATAATTTCCAATACACTTGATCCCATTGCAGCAGTCACTGTGTAAATCCATCTCACTGAGCATCTTTTTTTGTGACCCTCTACTTACCCAAACATGATGTACTTTCCAAGGAACAGCCTCTCTTAACATCATACCTAAAGAATGTGAGGTGAAACTTCGCTATCCTTGCCTCTAAGGAGCACTCTGGTTGCACTGTTTTCAAGACATATCTGTTTATTCTTTTGGTAGTCCATGGGATATTCAGTATTCTTCTCCATCACTACAGCTCAAAGGCATTTATTCTCCTTTGGTCAACTCTGATCGCAGTCTCACTCTCAAAGACATAGCAAGTGATTTGAAAATCGTGGTTTGAATCAGGCATACCTTAGTCTTTAAACTGATATCTTTACTCTTCAATACTTTGGAGAGGTCTCTGACAGCAGTCTTTCCCAATGCTCTGTGTCTCCTGATTTCCTGACTGCTAGTACCAAGGATGTGGACTGTGGATCCGAGCAAGGTAAAATCATTCACAATTTCGATCTTTTCTCTAATTTATCATTATGTTGCCTATTGGCCCAGTGGTGAGGATTTTATTTTCTTGATATTGAAATGCAATCTAAATTGAAAGTTGCCATCCTTGATATTCTACAGCAAATGCCTCAAATCCTCCTCATTTTCGGCAAAATTGTGTCATCTGCGTAATGAAGGTTGTTGATGAGTCTTCCTCCAACCTTGATGCCACAATCTTCTTGATAAAATCTTACTTCTTGAATAATTTGCTCAGCGTACAGATTAAGTGTTTTATTTGATATGTACCATTGAGTCAGAATTGACCCATAGCTGATCCTCCAGCAGGTTGTCAGAGGCAATTGATTGCGTGAGAGAAGATTGTCCATCTTTCTCCCATGAAGCAGCTAGTTAATTTGAACTGCATACCTTTCGATTGTCAGCTCAACTCTTTACCACTGGCCCATCAGAGCTCACTACAGATTAAATTGGTTTGGGGAAAGGATACAGCCCTGACAGTGGTAGAATATAACATAGAGAGAGAATAAGAAAAACAATCAGGAGAGAGAGGCCAATAACCAGTTATACTTTGGGCTGAGCTGTCCCCAGAGGGATCCTTTCTGTGGAATATCACTTCATCTGTGGAATATCACTTCATCAGTGGACCCCATTTTTCTTTTTTTAGAAACTGAGGAGGACCTCATGCACTTGTTGCGGAGGGTCAAGGACTGCAGCCTTCAGTATGGACTGAGGCTCAATGTCAAGAAGACAAAGATTCTCACCACTGG
>NW_006399926.1:5783009-5783534 GCF_000299155.1 Elephantulus edwardii
GCTCCTGCTTCCAGGCTTGATTTAGTCGGGAAGCTCCAGCCAACACTGTCCACCATGGGTGCCCATTACCACGACTGGCACATCACTGTCACAGGATTCAGCATCACAGCAACCACGAGTTACCTCTGTACAGCAACACACAGACCAGTGCTATACCAACTAGAAGAGTGTTTGACAGGAAGACAATTTGAACCTGGCCGAGGGCCACAGATGACAATCACCCACCTTCAGCTTGGTTGCTTTAGGAAGAATATTAAATGATCCAGGAAGTATTAAAAGAAGATCGAAAGAATATACTGAGTCCCTGTATTGAAAGGAATTGACAGACACAGAAGAATTTCATGAAACAACATATGGCAAGAGCCTATGGTGATGAAGGAAGAAGCTCAGGCTGCTTTGAAGGAAATAGCAAAAATTAAGGTCACAGGAATAGATGGCACACCAATTGACATATTTCAGCTAACAGATGCTGCCCTGGATGTGCTAACCAAGTTGTGCCAAGAAATCTGGAGAACAGCCACTTGG
>NW_006399926.1:5785272-5795347 GCF_000299155.1 Elephantulus edwardii
GCGGTTGGCGCAGGATAGAGCAGGGTTTAGGGCTGTTGTGCATAGGGTCACTATGAGTCGCAAACGACTCGACGGCACATAACAACAACAACAACAATGAAAGTTTATAAAAAACTTGGATTTCCATTCATTCATTGGTGCACATTTCCCTCCCTGTAACACCCCCCACACACACACCCCGGTTTACTTTTTTCTTTGGAAAAAAAGATTTCTTCCATTGGTATACAATCCCCCCATCCCCACCCTGGACCACTTTACTGTGCAACTCTTATTCTGGACTCTTGCCATGCCAATAATACCTAATCATGTATTCTTTTTGTTCTGCCCACAAAATGTCCCTCAAAAGAATAATCCACACGTTTGTAAATACACATAAACACTTTATTCCAGAGTATCCACTAGTGGAGGCTTTCTCCCTCTGTAAGAAGGTGGCGAGGGATAAAAGCCCCGAGTTCCCCCCACCCCCAACTGCTTTTCTGGTTTTTCTTGCTGCCACTGCAGGGTGGGGAGATTGAGATCACGGTTGGTGGGTCGGGGGATCAGTCATGTGGGTTGGCTTTTGACGGGCTGGCCACTTTGCCCGCTTTTACTCTTTTTGTGTCACATAGACACTAGTTAATTCTTTACTTTGCAAGGACAGATAAGACTTTACCCGGGGCATTTGTGTTTGCCTTAAGCTAAGAATTTTTATGGCCCACTTCTGCTTCTGGCATCAATAGGGATTTATAAAAAATGGGGTTTATGCTGTCCTCTCATTCCTCCCTGGAGTTATTATACTGGGCCGAATCATAGGCCCACATGAGTGTTTGATTTCTGGGCAATGGGAGGAGTAGATAGGGCCTTTTTGATGCCTACATCAGGATAGTTAGCTAGGGAGATTAAGACAAAAGAAACTTTTTAAAGAATTAAGACAAATTAAAATTTTTATATGATCAGTAGGATTCAAGTTGAATAATCCTTGAAAATCTGTTTTAATTGTCCCATTGCCACAGTGCTCATTAAAGCTAATTCTGATTCAATTTTTTGTTAACGTGTCATTTTTTTTACCATTCCCTATTACTTTTTTACTAAGAGAGATTTCACCCTGATTCGTAAGGAAAAGGGGACAGCGGATTCTCTTAGCTACTTCCTGCTGAGAATGGACGCTGTAGGTTTCAGGGTGAAGTTCTTCTCTTACTATTTTAGAGAGCCCCTTTGGCAAAAGGAAACATGTATACTCTTGCTGACATTGATTTTGGAATTTAGATGCACTGTTATCAATTGTTTTTAGGGATACAGGTTCATATTCTTGGTGATGCATCATGGAACTGTTGCAGCCTAGAAGACACAAATTTAACTAACAAGTTAAAAGTATATGAGCCAAAAATTGAAAGCAATAATATTTTAATTAGAGGTTCTAACAGTAGCACAAATCAAGCTACAGAGGGAAGGTAGTTCTTAAAAAGTTTTATTTTCCATCACCTTGTCTATTATAGCATTAGGACTAGGAACTTCTAGATGTAGAGGCACAACTATGTTATTTATTGTTCTTAAGTTTTGGGCTAAATTTCATTTACCATTGGATTACTTTACAGTTAGGAAGGCCACATGCAAGGCAGAGGTGAAGTAAGGAATTGCTTATGAGGTTTTCCGTCAATTCCAACAAGTAAGGAATCGTGGAAAAGACCTCTGGAGAAGCTCAATATCAGCTGTGAAAACTAGGCCAGGAGCTGATTGTGGAACAGACCACCAACTACTCATACGCAAGTTCAAGCTGAAGCTGAGGAAAATTAAACCGAATCCACAGGAGCCAAAATATGACTTTAAATTCATCCCACCTGAATTTCAGAATCATCTCAGGAACAGGTTTGAGGCCTTGAACACTAATGAGCAAAGACCAGATGAGTTGTGGGAGGATATCAAGGGTATCATCCAGGAAGAGTGCAAATGGTCATTACAAAGACAGAAGAGGAAGAAAAGACCAAAATGGATGTCAGAAGAAACTCTGAAGATTGCACTGGAATGTAAAGAAGCCAAAGCACAAGGAAAGATTCAAGACACTAAAGAGCTGAACAGAAGATTCCAAAAGGCAGCACGGAATGACAAAGCAAAATATTACAATGAAATGTGCGAGGAGCTAGAGTCGGAAAGTCAAAAGGGCCGAACTCGTTCAGCATTTCTTAAGCTCAAGGAACTGAAGAACAAATTCAAACCTCGAGTTGCTACAATCAAGGATGCTCTGGGCAGAATGTTAAATGATCCAGGAGGTATCAAAAGAAGATGAAAGGAATATACTGAGTCATTGTATAGAAAGGAATTGGCAGATACAGAAGAATTTAATGAAATAACATTTGAGCAAGAGCCTATGGTGATGAAGGCAGAAGTTCAAGCTGCTTTGAAGGAAATAACAAAAAATAAGGCCCCTGGAATAGATGGTGTACCAATTGACATATTTCAGCTAACAGATGCTGCCCTGGATGTGTCATCTGCATAACACAGGTTGTTAATGAGACTTCCTATATATTGTTGTTGTTGCTATATGCTGTCAAGTCGCTTGTGACTCACAGCGACTGTATGTACAACAGCTCTGAATCCTGGTCTATCCTGAGCAAACCTTATCTCTGACACACTTACTCCCATTACCCCAGTCACTGAATCAAACCATCTCATTGAGGGCCTTCCTCTCTTGTGCTGTCCCTCCACCCTCCCAAGCATGATATTTTGTAAAATGCTTTTCTGTCAGATATTGTTCCTATATATTACTTTTCTTTTTTAAACATTTTTTTTGGTTTTATATTGGTCTGCATACAAAATTCTTATGCATTATGTTTCATTCATATACATTATGTTTCACACCTCCCTTCATTCACATTGTGTTTCATACAATCATTCCCATATATTGCATTTTAGAAAACCAACCACCATTGATCCTATTATCTTTTCAGATTTCCACTGGATCTTAATTCTTTCACCCCTTCTCTCTGCCCAGCAAAATCTATGACCCTATGTTATTCCCCTTTTCCCACTCTAAGCTTCTCTGTCAACTCCCTTTTCTCCTTTGGACTTTTATACTCTTGGGTTTCGTGTGTCAGAATTCGTGAGACTGGTTCAGGACAGAGCAGGCTTCAGAGCTGTTGATCATAGGACAGTTAAGGGTTTCAGGTGGCTCAATGGCACATAACAACAACTAGCTATCCTTCTATTTTTACAATTATGGTCTTATGCAGCACTCCTGCACATTATTTTGAATATTACTTACCTTTGGATGTGTTTCATAAGCATAAACTCCTAATTATTGTGTTCAGAATAATTTAATGAGTCTGATGATTTTGAAATAAAAGATGAGGAAAGTTAAAGGAGCTGAAAGACCTGGGGAATTCTGTTACGGCAGCGTGGACGCATCAGAGAGCCTATACTGCCACCTCCTGGCAAGCGACAGCTTTTGAGATGGATCCACAATCAGTACCCCTGGTTACGAAGGCTGTCAGGAGATGAGAAGACGTATTGCATTGGGCATGTCTGCTGTCATGGACCTCTCCACTCACAGCTGATCTTCCAGTTGATTTTCAAAGGCAGTAAATCACACTGAAGGAGATTGTTTATCTTTCTTCTGTGGAGCACCTGGTGAATTCAAAACGCCTAACTTCAGGTTAACAGCACAGATCCTTACTACTGAGTGGATAGTTGTTACTATGTGCCATCGAACAGACCATAACTCATAGTGACCATATGCACAATAGCTCTGAATCCTGCTCTATCCTGGGCCAATCTCACCGTCACTGACACACCTGCCCTCATAACGCAATTATTGCGTCAGTCTATCTCATCAGTCTTCCTCTCCTGCACCACTTCTCCACCCTTCCAAGTATAATGTCATTCTCCAAGGACTGATCCCTTCTGGAAATATGCCCAAAGTATGTGAGACGGAGCCTTGAAATCCTTACCTTCAAGGTAAAGATGTCTTCACTCTCTGCAGTACAGACTTGTTCATTCTCTTGGCAGTCCATTGTATATTCAGTACTCTTCTCCAACACGACAGTTCAAAGGCATCAATTCTTCTTCTGTCATGTTTGGTCATTGGTAAGCTCTTTGAGGTGTAATAGGTTATTATAAGACAAAGCCCTGGATCAGGCACACCTTAGTCTCTAGACTGACATTGGTGCTTTTTAGCACACTGAAGACGTTCCTAACCCCAGATTTCCCCAATGCAGTTAATTTTTTTATTTCCTGATGGCTGATGCCAAAAGTGTTGATTGCAGAACCAAGCAAGATGAAATTATTAACAATCACCATCCCGTCTCCATCTATCATAATGCTGCCAATTGACCCATTGGTGAGGATCTTATTTTTCATAATATTGAACTTCAATCCCTATTAAAGACTACAGTTCTTGACCGTCTGAAGCAAATCCTTCAGGCCATCCTCAGTTTCAGCAAGCAGGGTTGTGTTGTCTTCATATTGCAGGTTGTTGCTGAGTCTTCTTCCAATACTGATGTAATATTCCTTCTCATAAAGTTCAGCTTTCCAAATGATCTGTTCTGAATATAGATTGAAAATATAGGGAGATAGGGTGCATTTTTAATGCACTCCTTTCTGATTTTCAACCATGTGGTGTTTCTCTGCTCTGTTCTGAGGATGCCTCCTGGTCTGAGTATAGGTTTTGCATGAGCACCATCGGGTGTTCTGGGATTCCTATTCATCTCAAGGCTAGCCGCAATTTGTTGTGATCTACAGAGTCAAATGCCTTTGCATAGTCAATGGAACACAGATAGACATTCCTCTTGTGCTCTACTTTCAGCCAAGATCCATCTAACATTTGCAATGATATCCTTAGTGTCATGGCCTCTTCTAAACCTGATGAACATTAATATTAAATAAATTAATTCCTAAAAAAACCCAACCATTCTACAACGTTGATACAAGATGAAGTTGCTTTTGTTATGTGCCACCGAGTTGCCTGCAACCCACAGCAACCCTATGTACAGCAGCTCTGAAGCCAGTCTCACTGATTCTGACACACCAACCCCCATTTCCCTAGTTGCTGTATCAATCCATCTCATCCGAGGTCTTCCTCTCCTGTGTTATCCCTACACCCTTTGGTCTTTCCTGGTCACATGCCCAAAGTATGTGAGACGGAGCTTCAAAATCCTAGCCTCCAAGGAGAAACTTGGTTTTACCCTCTCCAAGACAGACCTATTTGTTTTCTTAGCAGTCCATGGTATGTTCAAAACTCTTCTCCAGCACCACAACTCAAAGACATTTATTCTAACTCAAAGACATTTCTTCTTCTTCTGTCATCTGTAATCATTGTCCAGCTCTCTGATACTGAGCAAGTAATTGCAAAGATCATGGCCTGGATTAGACACACCTTAGTCTCCAGATTGACACTGTTGATTTTCAGTAGTCTGGAGAGGTCTCTGACAGCAGATTTTTCCAATGGAATTCGTCTTCTGATTTCCTGACCATTGTTGTCAAGAGTGTAATACCACACTTGCTTGATTGTGGAACCAAACAAGCTGAAGTTATTAACAATCTCAATCTCTCTAGCCTCTCCCGTGTTATATAGTATTTGTCAAAATCATTGTGCTGCTTCATGTTTAATAGTTTATCTGAATTGACCTTACACATATCATAAGGTTTTTGCTAAGACATCAATAGCATATTAACTAAAATTATTACCCATGAAAGGATATCTTTTCTAATCCTTACAAAAGTGCTATATGGGTTAGCAGTGGCTCAACATCACATAAGTCATGTGTTCTCTAGTCTGTGTTTGGGACCACAGGGTTCTATCCATTTTCCTTTCCTTTTGAGGGGGCTACTTGGACACTTTTTGTCACTTGGATTTCCTCTCTCTCAAGTCTGGGCTTCAGTGTGAGATACAACTTCTCAGATCTTCTCAGCTTTCTCATAAACTATTTTTCATTTAAGGATGAAATAGAATATTTATTCTATTCACAATAGGGAGAAAACCCAGAGTTATGAAAATAAAAATTTCACAGGTTAGAAGATCCAAGTCAGGCAGACTTATGGCATCTAAGTGGTTGTTGTTGTTGTTGTCATGTGCTGTCGAGTTGCCTGTGACTCATAGTGACCCTATGTACAACAGTCCTAAACCCTGCTCTATCCTGCGCCAATCTTATTATCTCTGACACACCTAACCCCCTGCCCTGTTAACCCAGTCACTGAATCAATCCATCTCATTGACGGTCTTCCTTTCTTGCACTGTCTGTCCCTTCACCCTTCCAAGCATGATGCCCCTTTCCAAGGACTGGTCCCTCCTTGAAACATGTCTAAAGTATGTCAGACAAAGCTTCAGAATCCTTGCCTCCAAGGAGCAGCCCGCTTCACCCTCTCTAGGACAAACCTGTTTGTTCTAGCAATTCATGATATATTCAATACTCTTCTCCAGCACCACAGCTCAAAGGCATCCGTATCTATCATCCCTCATCATTGTCCAGTTCTCTGACACAAAGCAAATAATTGTAAAGACTATGGCCTGGATCAGACACACCTTAGTTTCTAGACTTACATTGCTGCTTTTTGGTACTTTGGAGAGGTCTCTGACAGCAGACTTATCCAATGCAATTAATCTTTTAATTTTCTGGCTGCTGGCACCAAGAATGTTGATTGTGGAACCAAGCAAACTAAAGCTGTGAACAATCTCAATCTCTTCACTATCTATAATGATGCTGTCAAGTGGCCTAGTGGTGAGAATCTTCATTTTCTTGATGTTGAGCTTCAATCCATATTGAAGGCTGCAGTCCTTGATCTTCTGCAGCAAACACTTCAGGCCCTCCTCAGTTTCAGTAAGCAAGGTTGTATCATCTGCATAACACAGGTTGTTGATGAGTCATCTTCCAATCCTGATGCCACGTTCCTCCTCATAAAGCCTAGCCTCCCTGATAATCTGTTCAGTATATAGGTTGAAAAAGTATGGGGATAGGAGTGGTTAAATTGCTAAGCTGCTAATCAAAAGTTTGAAGGTTCAAACCCATAAGCTGTTCTGTGGGAGACGATGTGACGGCCTACTTCCTTAAAGATCCATAGCCTGGAAACGTTATGAGGAAGGTGTGCTCTGCTCAAAAGAGTCACTCTGAGTTAGAGTTGATGCAGCACTATAGAGTTTTCATTTTTGTAGGAAATCCTATAGTTACTTTTGTCAATGTCAACTGCTATTGTTCCTGATGTTTCCCATCTCTAGTGAGGAGTAAGGACCTCACTAAACATTTCTTTCCCTCATATAACAACACTCCAGGCCCCCTTGGCAGTGAATAACCAGGAAGCGTTCTCAGAGAAGACACAGAACTCTGAGAAACCAGAGATGATGACTGTGGTGCACCATCAGGAGCTGGTGAAGAGGGAGAGAGCGTCAGTGTGTAGGATGTTTCTTCCCCTCCCCTTCCTTTTCCTTTTTTTTTTTTTAAAATAAAACCCTTTTTATTTTATTCTGGTTTTCTTATAAATTCTATACCCATTGTTTTTCACACCAGATCTTTCCCATTTTCTTAACCCACTCTCCCTCCATCCATCAAATTGTTCAATACTGTAATTATGCTCCCCGACTCATTCTCACCTCTGCTCCCACTCACCACCCCCTGAGAGCCTCATACATGTTTTACTAGTTATCTATTTCTATAATAATAGTCTTAATACAGTATTTGTCCTTATGGGACAGAATTAGTTCACTTAGCATAATGCCTTCCAGTCCCTCCCAAGTTAGGTAGCGATTTACAAAATCATTATTCCTACTTGCTGCATAGTATTTCACTGTGTGAAAGTACCATCATTTCTCAATCCATTCGATTGTGGTTGGACATTTGGACTGTTTATATGTTCTTGTCATGGTCAACAATGCTGCTATGAATACTGATGTACAAGTCTCCATTTGTGCCTCAGTTCTCATTTTCTTGGGATATATTCCAAGCAGTGAAATAATAGTTGAGTCATATGTAATTTCTAAGTTCAACTTTTTGAGGAAACATCCAACTGCCTTCCAGAGTGGTTGTACCATTTTACAATCCCACCAACAGTGTATACGACATCCTATCTCGCCACATCTTCTCCAGCACTTATTACTTGCTGTCTGTCTTGTGTTAAACTTTGCCACTACTGCTGCTTCTTCTTTTTTTGTGTGTTATGCAGATGCCAATGCTTCTTTTGATGCATTTTCAGAATACACTTTGACATTGAGGTGAATTGGCTGACAAATGGGTGGGTCAGAACCAAGTCTGACGATGCTGCACGTGAACTGCGTCTTAGAAACGTACCTTTCCACTTCATTTTGCTCCATTCCATCAACCTGGGTGGAAGAGAATTCAGAGTTGTGGTTGTCTGATCCCAGTTCATAGTCTCCAGACTCCTGGAAATGCCCAGATGTGAAGAGCATAACTCTTAGATCTCCAAGGTGCCCTCAAGTTGTCTGGGCTTATTTTGTTTTCCAATTTTTATTTTTTAATTTAGTCATTCTTGCACTTCCCCACCCCTTCCTGACCCCCCCCCCACAATGCCCCTCTTGTTCCAAACTGTTCTCCTACATATAATTTATAAGCATATATTCCTTTCAAACAGTACTTCCCCTTATCTGCACTAATTCACTGTTCATTATCTGTCCACCTCTTCCTCATTCCCTCTCCAGCCCCCTAATCTCTATCTTGTTTTAGAACAGGGGTAGTGCTGGGCTTTTTTAGGAGTGGGATGAGGAAGGAGCTCAGAAGTGTTGGGCAATCTCACACTTTCCCAGGGAGGAGTTTATTCACAGGGCGGGTCACCAACACTCTCAGCTGAGTCTGATCTCACCTGAGTTCCTATTGTTACTGGGGAAGGAACTACCTCAGAGCCTCTTAGCCCTGCCTCTTCCCCCTCTATTTTTTTATCAGCATTCTGGGTTTTCCTCTTTTCTCTGGGAAGCTATAGCCTGAATGCTCTCTTTCCTGCCCTCTACTGGGAGGAAGTTGAAATCAATCCAGAGGAGACAGCAGAAGGGGAGAAAGAGGCCAAGAGGGCAAGTCTGAAAGGGAAGGAGCTGCCAGGGCTGAAACAGTACATGAGTCACAGGTATTTCTGAGTGTGTGTTTCTCTTTGAGAAGTCCTTTCCTATCTAAAGACCTAGACTCTATCTGGTTAGGGTGTTAACATGGTAGAAAAGGCTCCCTGGTCTCCCTTTCTGAATCTTGCCTCTAAATAAGAATATTTTCTCTGTTCTAAATTATCTCCAGAGTTTAATTCTACTGCTATTAATTTTCTTCCTGCTAAGACTGTAGCTTCTGGGGTTTCCTCCACTCAACTTCTCTGATATCTGTCCATTTCCAAACCACTATCTATTATGCTTTATGTATTATACCCCACTGAGAGATCTGCTGGAGTAGTCCATAGTGCTAAACCCAAGGGGGCACCTCTCTGGTGGTTACCATCTGCCAGGACTCTCTAGAAGAAAGATGGGCACTCCTTAGGGGCCCTTTATAGCCTTGGATAACCCTCTGGAGGGTCAGCTGTGAGTCCATTCAGACTCAATGGCAATGAGTTTGAGGGTTGATTTGTGTGTTTTAGTTTTGCCTCCTGTCACATTGTGTTATCTTTTGTTTTAATATATAGGATATACAGTGATGCAAGCCGAGGCTGCACAGTCTTGGCTGCATCTCTACCATTCTAGTCTAGTCCAGTTTACAGGTGAGGGTGGAAGACAGCACCGGTCCTTCCCCAGAATGTTCTGGAGCTGAGCCTAAGTCTTCAATTTCAGCTGTATGACATGACAAGTTTAGGGGAGGATTTCCCCTATTAGCTGCCACACCCGCCTCGCTGTCCTCTCTGGCCACGACGCCTGTGTGACAAAATGGGTCGTCCGTGCCTGTACGGGGTCTCTGACCTCAAGGATAGCATAAGAGGGAACCTTGCAAGCCCTGTGCTTGTGAGTGGGCTGATGCCTGGATATTTGTTACAGATGGGTCTTCGTAATCCTGGGAAACCTCTGGAAATTAAGTTGCTTCTAGGATAAGAATGGGAGTTTCTGGGGAATAATCAGGGGAACTTCACCAGAACTGGGATAAAGATTTTATTAAAGTTTTTAATCAGGAACCATTTGATGTTCCTGGAAATG
>NW_006399926.1:5796127-5801362 GCF_000299155.1 Elephantulus edwardii
GGCTATAAGTCAAGTTTAAACAAGTTTAAATGTATAAAAAGCAAGCTTTTAGCATAATAAATCAGAGCTCTCTACATCATCCTGGTGTGCAGACTCTCATTTTCGCCGACTTCGTCCCTCACCTGCTCTTCACCAAGAAACCCCTTGAGTTTCTTGTCACGACCGTAGTCGGGTGGTCGGTGACAATTAGCCTTTGTGATTGAGGAACCACCAGGATCAGGTAACACAGGTCCAAAACCTTGTGACTGACCTTGAAGATAGCTGGTTTCCAGTTATTTGTGCAGAAAGTCAGCTCCTTTTATAGGAGACAGGCCTATAGGGTTGATGTTTTGGACAAGTTAATCCTTAACCTGTCATTTGACTACCTTTCGTTTTCCTACATGCCCTCATTTGTGATTGGTACATTTTGAGTTTGGTACAAAATTTTCCTCAATTAATAGAACTTTATTCACTAAGCTGTTGCTTGTCCTGATGGAGGAAGTTTCTTTATGTGTACGATTTAAGCGTGTTGTTCTTAAATAGTTTCCATTTGGAGACACAGCTGGAGCATAAAGCCCTCTGGAGAGAGATTATTTAGTGCATTTTATTTCAAGTCTTTCTTTACAGTTTCTCAGGAGAATTAGAGGAACATTTGATGCTTTTATTGATATCTCAGTGAGCTAATATTTTGTATTGATTGTATATGGCCAAGAAATTCATTTCTATTTGGAGGACAACAAAGATTCTTGGAGCTGCGGAAGGAACTGCGGAAATCATTGAGTTTAATCTCTTGTCCCCCCCCCACACACACACACACACACACACTGAGAAGCTCCATCATCAGGCACTCTACAAGGTTGTGGTTTAATTCTGGTTTAATTCTCACTACTCCGAGTTGGTTAACTTTGGACAAATAAGTTAAATTGTATGAGGTCCAGTTTCTTGATGATAAGTATGGACCTCTATATCATTATGAGGAGACTTAATGAAGTCCCTGTGATGTCCTCAGTAAATTCATGGAATATATAAAGTGATCAGTAAGTAGGAACTACTGTTGCTGATTATACTCATTCAAGAAAAGATTAGTTAACCACAAAGAGCCAAGGTGTTTCTACATAGGAAGGGAGATTGATCCTACCCATTTTGACTCTTCATACTTAAGAATGTCAAATAGTCCTGGAAATAAAGCTCTTTGATAAAAATTGAGTTAAGGATATTTTATTCCACTTCACCAAAGAAGACATCCAAATGGCGAACAAACACATGAAGAAATGTTCAAAATCCCTAGCTCTAAGAGAGATGCAAATCAAAACAACTATGAGATATCATCTCACTCTAGTAAGAATAACAAAATTCAACAGAGCAGCAAACAACAAATGCTGGAGAGGTTGTGGAGAAACTGGAAACTTATTCACTGTTGGTAGGAGTGTAAAGTGGTGCAACCACTATGGAAGGCAGTATGATGCTTACTCAAATAGCTGCAAATAGAAATACCTTTTGATCCAGTAATTCCACTACTGGGAATATACCCTAAAGAAACCAGAACTAAAAAAAAAAAAAAGAAACCAGAACTGCCACCCAAGCAGATATATATACATACCATGTTTATTGCTGCGTTGTTCACAATAGCAAAGAGATGGAAGCAACGTAAGTGCCCACCAACAACTGAATGGGTAGAGAAGCTGTGGTATATTCACACAATGGACTACTATGCAGCACTGGAAAAACAAGGAACTCATGAACTATACCAAATGAGTGACTCTGGAGGACATATGCTGAGTGAAATATCTCACTCACCAAAGGACAAATCCTGCATAATGCCACTGTTATAAAATAGGACTGACATTTCAGTTGAGGGGAAACAAAAAAACCAAGAAATAAAGAGTGTACATGGCACTGAAACAGATAAGGGAAAGAATTGCTTAAAAGGAATATATGATTAGGTATTATTTGCATGACAACAGTTCCGAATAAGAGCTGCATAGTGAAGTGGCCTGGTGGTGGTGGAGTTGTACAACAATGAAAGATTTTTTTTTTTCAAAGAGAAAAACAAACTTTGGGGGGTGGGCGGAGCAGGGAGGAAAATGTGCAACAATGAATGAATGGAAACCCAAATTCTCTATAAACTTTCCTTAAAATCTCAATTTAAAAAAAGAATATAGGAATTTTGTAGGAATGAAATATAGACGTGTGACACTGAGTATAAAAATTTCTATGTAGAGTTTATACATAATAGCTACTTAAACTATTATCTACCCCTGGAAGCAAGTCTGAGTCTCCAAATAATCAGGAGCTCCATAGGGCGCTAGGAGGGATGGTGGGATAGAGGTGTTTGCCTCCTTATATTTACTGATCACCTGCTGAGTACCAAGCCTGGTGCTGGTACCAAGCACTTGAAGATCTGAACAACGTCTTAGCTCCTAGATGAATAACACTCTATTAGAGGAGGCAGATGGGTATACCATGTAGAAGGGTGGGTGATCCAATTGGAGGGTAGAATGCCATGTCAAACCTCAGTTTCTCTCCCAGGGCCACACAGCTCATGCTCCCCTGGTTGGTGTCCTGGGACTTCCTGAGGATGCTACCATGGCTTCTTGTCATCTCAGTTCTGGGTCTTGAGGCCTGGGGTAAGTTTTCTTTCTTTATATCAAAATGCTTTTGGTGAGGAACTGTCTTTGAGTTAACTAATAAAAATCCTCCCAGTACTCTGCCTTGGCTAGAGGACAGTATAACTTTCCACTTTGGAGTAATAGTATGGAATCTATACATGACAGTTCAAGGCCTTGCCCTGCCATTTGCTATGATTCTCAAAACAAAATTTTTCAATTTATTTATGTTGAATTTACTTCTGTGTAAAGATAGTATTTGCTCATTTCCTGGTTTTGAGGATTAAATCAGGTAAGGAATGTGAGAAATTTTGAATAGTAAGGGCTGTTCATTAGCTGTCATCATTATTAGTATACCAATCATAGTTAAACTCAGCGCTTGGGTCTACGTTTATAAATAAGAGCAAATTCCTTGAGAATAGGGATGCTATTTTTGTGCACCAAGCCTAGGTCTTAAATAAGCTGAGGTCTTCTATTCATTGGATTAGATATGTGCCAAATGCTAAATAATTGTTGCTAAACTGCTTTGCAATTAATAGATTCTGACTTCAGATTTACATTTTCTCCCATGAATAGATCTCTGCTGAAGGAATAACAAACTGTAACCTCCACTCTGCTCTTTGCTTCTTAGCCGATTCCTAGAGATCACCCTGAGCTGGTGAAGGAGAGAAGGTCCCTGGGTGTACTTGACCACCAATCTAAAGACTGCTAATTTGAACCCACTCAGTGATACACTGGGGAAAAAGTCTGGAAATAGGATTCTGTTAAGACTATAGTAAGGAAAACCCTGTCAGTAATACGTGGGATCTCTTTGAGTTTTGATTCACTTGATGGCAATGAGTTTGGTTTGGGTATTTCTTCTGATGATATTGAGAACACTCTACTGAACACGAAATCCAGCCCTTCATTCTATGAGAAAACTGAAGCCTTTGCAGGTGATGTGGTTTTCCCAAGATTAGCAGCCAGCTGAGTTTTGGTTTTGTTTTTTTTTTTGACTGTCACTCTACTCTCTTGGCCCTGCCTGGCACCTGTCCTTGGTTCATTCTGTGGTGACTCTGGTTTACTTTTTAGCTTGACAGATTTAGTGACTTTGTTTTATAGACAAAGAAACATATCACGTTGTGTCAATGACTTACATAAAGTCATCCACAACCTGAGAAGACCACAGAGCATAGTGGTATGATTACAGGCTCTAGGGTCAGACATGCCAGGTGGATCCAGTTCCACTGTATTCCTTTTATAACTATGGTCATCTCACATATTTTGGGTATGTTGCTAGTACTCAGGAAAGGACATCACGCTTGGAAAAGAGGAGGGTAGATGAAAGAGAGGAGGACCTGCAACAAGATGGATTGACAGCGACTTTAACAGTGTGCTCAAGTATGTCAGAGATGATGAGGATGGCCCAGGAAAGGACAAAGGTTCAAAGCTGCTGTTCAGTGATAGGGTTGTTATGAGTCATACTTGATTCAACAGCACCTGCCAACAACATGATATATTCAATATCCTTTACCAGAACCATAATTCAAATACATCAATTCTTCTTTTGTTGTTGTTATGTGCCACTGAGTTGCTTGTGACTCATAGCGACCCTAAGCACGAGAGCCCTAAATGCCATTCTATCCTGTGCCAACCTCGCCGTCTCAGACACACTCATTCCCACCACTCCACTCACAGAATCGATCCATCTCATTGAGGGTTTTTCTCTCCTGCACCGCCCCTCCACTCTCCCAAACATGATGTCCCTCTCCAAGGACCAGTCCCTCCTTGCAACACGCCCAAAATATGTCAGACGAAGCTTCAGAATCCTTGACTCCAAAGAGCATTCTGGTTTCACCCTCTCCAGGACAAACCTGTTTGTTCTTCTAGCAGCTCGTGGTATATTCAACACTCTTCTCCAGAACCACAGCTCAAAGGCATCAATCCTCTCTGTCATCCCTAGTCACTGTCCAACTCTCTGATGCATAGCACATAATTGTGAAGACCGTAGCCTGGATCAGGCACACCTTAGTCTCCAGCCTGATGTCATTGCTCTTTAGTACACTGGAGAGGTCCCTCACAGCTGACTTTCCCAATGCAACTCGTCTCTTGATTTCCTGGCTGCTGCTGCCAAGAGTGTTGACTGTGGAACCAAGTAAACTAAAACTGTTAACTATCTCAATCTCTTCACCATCCATACTGATGCTGCCAATTGGCCCAATGGTGAGAATCTTTGTTTTCTTGATGTTGAGCTTCAATCCATTTTAAAGGCTGCAGTCCTTGGCCTTTTTTAGCAAGCCCTTCAGGTCCTCCTCAGTTTCAGCAAGCAGGGTTGTGTCATCCGCGTAACGCGGGTTGTTGATGACTCTTCCACCAATCCTGAGGGTGCATTCCTCCTCATACAGCCCAGCGTCTTGGATGATCTGTTCTTCATACAGATTGAAAAGGCATGGACACAGAATACATCTCTGACGGACCAGACCCCCTTCTTGAATTTGAACCATGTAGTGTCTCCTTGCTCTGTTCTTATGACTGCCTCTTGGTCCACATATAGGTTTTGTATTTGTTGTTGTTGTTATGTGCCGTCGAGTCGTTTGCAACTCATAGCGACCCTATGTACAACAGCCCTAAATTGTGCTCTATCCTGTGCCAATCTCATTGCCTCCGACAC
>NW_006399926.1:5802482-5809253 GCF_000299155.1 Elephantulus edwardii
AGTTCTCTGCTGATGTACTGTTCTAGTTGTTTTTGGATAATCTTCAGTAGAATCTTGCTTGCATGTGAAATCAATGATATTGTTCTGTAGTTTCCACATATGAAGCAATTAAAAATACCATGGCTTCAGGTGTACCTTAGTTCTCAAAGCAGTATCTTTGTCTTTAACATTTTAGAGAGGTCTTTTTAAACAGATAGTGAAATATATAATTCCATCTCTAGACTTCTCTTCCTATGGACTTAGGAATGGAATTGACTTGATTTAAGTAAAATAAAATCTTGGGCAACTTTAGTCTTCTCCATTTTTCATGGTGTTGCTTATCAGTTCAGTTGTGAGAATGTTTTCTTTCTGTTGAGGTGTAATTCATACTGAAGGCTTTGATATTCATCAGTTAGGGCTTCACGTCCTCTTCGTTTTCAGCAGGCAAGTTATGTCATCTGAATACTATAATTTTTTAAAATTATATTTTACTGTGATTTTAACAAAAGTTTATAGAAAACGTAAATTTCCATTCATTCTTTGTTGTACATTTTCTTTCCTACACTTGCCCAGTTTGCTTTTCTCTTTGAAAAATCCATTCATTGTTGCACAATTTCCTCCCTACCCCACTTCCCAGTCCACTTTGCTATGCACCTCTTATTCCAGACTGTTTCATGCAAGTGATACCTAGTCATACACTCCTTTTAAACAATTCTTTCTTTCATTTGTTCCAATGCAGTGCTCATTATTTAATCTCTCTTTTCTTAGTTTTCCCCAACTCCCAATGTCAGTCCTGTTTTATAATAGTGACATTATACAGTATTTGTCCTTTGGTGGCCGAGATATTTCACTCAGCCTAATGTCCTCCAGGATCATCCATTTGGTATAATATTTTATGAGTTCCTTTCTTTTGGTGCTGCATAGTATTCCATTGTGTGAATATACCACAGCTTCTGTATCTATTCATTTGTTGATAGGCACTTGGGTTGCTTCTATCTCTTTGCTATTGTGAACAATGCAGCAATAAACTTTCAGCTTTCTTTAGGGTATATTGCCAGTAGTGTAATTGCTGGGTCAAATTATACTTCTATTTTCAACTTTTTGAGAAAACACCATACTGCCTTCCACAGTTGTGCACCAACAGTGAATAAGGGTTCCAGTTTCTCCACAGCCTCACCAGCGTTTATTGTTTGCTGCTCTGTTGAGCTTTGCTGTTTTTACTGAGATAAGATGGTATCTCATAGTTGTTTTGATTTGCATCTCTCTTAGAGCTAGGGATTTTGAACACTTCTTCATGTGTTTGTTTTCCACTTGTATGTCTTCTTTCGTAAAGTGTCTATTAATATCCTGTTCTCATTTTGCAATTGCATTATTTACCTTTATTTTGTTGAGATGCTGGAATATTCTATAAAATTTAGATATAAGTCTGTTATCTGACAAGTCATTACCAAATATCTTTTCCTAGTCTGTGGCCTTCCTTTTTACCCTGTCAGAGAAGTTTTTTAAATGTGCATAGGGATTTGATTCTTAGAAGATCTCATTCAACTATTTTATTCTCTCCTGGTTGTAGGTTTTTCAAGATGCTTGGAAGACTGTTCATACTGTGGATTAAGGCTTCTTGAGTTCTTCCAGACTTTTCTCTGATGAAGTCCCTGGCTTTACTCCTAAGTCCTTGATCCAAGTTGAGTTGGTTTTTGTGTGAGGTGTGAATCTTGCTTGTCTGGATTCTTTTTCATATTGTCCAGCTTCTTGGGTTACTTGTTTAGCTTACAAACTGATTAAGTGTGGGCAAAGGGTATATCCCTGAAGCACAGCTTTCCTGATTTTAAACCACACAATATCCCCTTCTTCTATTTCAGTTTTGCCTCTTGGTCTCTGTACAAGTTCCCCATAAACTTGTGTTCTGAAATTCCCATTCTTTGTATTGTTATCCATAATTTATTATTATCCACATATGCAAACACCTTTGCATTGTCAGTGAAACAGAGGTGAACATCCCTCTGATAGTCATCACTTTCAGTCAAGGTCCATCTGATACCATCAATGAGATTGCTACAAACTCATCTTTATCTGACTTAAATGTCTAATTGTTCTCTACTGATATATTACTGAAATAATTTTTTAAATTATCTTTAGAAAAATTTAACTTGCACAGAATGTTTATAACTTTTCTCATAACTTCTAATTTCTGTTGGATCACTTTTCTTTGGAGTGGGCACAAATAGATCTCTTTAGTCTGTTGAATAAGTGGTTGTCTTCCAAATTTCTCAGCACATAACTGTAAGCACATCTAACTCTGCATTCAGTTGTTGAAAAATTTCAGTTGGTATCCTACCAATTCCTGAAAACTTGTTTGTTAGTTTTTCACCAATGCCTTCACTGCAGCTTCTTCCATAGGTACTAGTGTTTCTTGATCATGTTATTTGCTGACATGGTTGAGCAATGTAGAGACGTACTTTGCTTTTGCTTATATCATGCTACATGGTAAAGAGATTGATATTATTAACAGCTTTAGTTTGCTTAGATCCATAACCAACACCCTTGGTACTAGCAGCCAGGAAATTAAAAGACAAATTGCATTGGGAAAGTCTGCTGTCAGAGACCTCTCCAAAGTACTGAAGAGCAATGACATCAGTCTGGAAACTAAGATGCACCTGATCCAATTACTTACGATGTGTCAGGGAGCTGGATAATGCCTAGGGATGATAGAAGAAAAATCGATGCCTTTGAACTGTGGTGCTGGAGAAGAGTACTGAATTTATCATGGACTGCTAGGAATAGACAGGTTCATCCTAGAGAGGGTCAGACCAGGATACTCCTTGCAGGAAAGGATTGTGAAGCTTCATCTAACGTACTTTGAACATGTTGCAAGGCGAAATTTTGGAGAGGGATGTCATGCTTGGGAGGGTGGAGGGACAGCACAAAAGAGGGAGACCCTCAATGAGATGTATTGACTCAGTGATTGGGGCAATGGAAGTAGGTGTGTCAGTGACAATAAAGTTGACACAGTATAGAGCAGGGTTTAGGACTGTTGTATATAGGGTCACTATGACTTGACAGCACATAATGGCAACAACAAAATGATTGCTCTAAGCAAAAAGCTTGGTAGTGTCTTTGGAAATGTTTCACACACTGCAGAACTGGTGCCTAGAAATTATTGCTGGAAATAATATTGATGTTGATGCATTTTGTGCCTATGACTTCTGATATGGGAAGCAGTGGAGGATGAGGACATGCAGGTGAGGAAAAAATCCTTAATCAATCCTATCTGAAGTATCTAATGTGGGTTTTGAGGGGAAAACATAATGACTGACATACTTCTGTATTTAAAAGGCTTGCTTGATATCTACAGGTATAATACTAAATCATAAGGAATTCTAAATATACTCAATTATAATAATAATAATAATAAACTATAAGTGGTCACTCAAAAAGATGGTAATACCTTTGTTAGAGGGCAGTACAATGGGTATCCATGGACAGCTTATGATTTTAAGGAGGGAGATGAAACAGAAATCATATGTCTCCTCAAATAAAGGGCAGGGGAGATGGTTGTGCACTTGGAATGAAGAAGATTGGATTGGGGGGGAGGGTGGTGATGGGCAAGATGAAGGCCTCTTTGTGACAAAAGTGGAATGAAGAGGCAGGCTGAGGCCAGGGACATCTGTGGTTCTGTCCTGGTCTATTGAGTGTTGCTTCCCAGAGGACGTTAGAAGGCTTGGGGAGGCAGAGGTTCTATGGGACCTGTGGTGGAGGGTCCAGCTAGCTGGCAGTTCTGATGTTGCGGCATTAAATGAAATGTTTTTTTGCAGGGGATTTCCCACAGTCATCCTGGAATGAAACACAAGCCAGAGATTTGTCAGCAGAGTTTTCCACAATCTCACAGCTCATTCGAAAAGATCACAATGGTAAGGAGATTTAGGGGGTGGCTAGAGTCCCACGGATGACCAAAAGTGTTTCATGGGACATCATTATGGATTTGTAGTGTGTAATAGAGATAAAAAACCAACTATTCCTGTGGATTGCTCTGAGATTTTTTTATAAAAGTGGCACCAAGAAAGAAAGGAGGGGCAAAATACCCCACACCAACTCAAACAATTCTTCTTTACCCCTGAGTCCAGGGAGCTCTGATGATGTGGTTTGTAGGGAGTTGTGTGCTAATCCAGAGGTCAAACCTCTCTGAAAGTTCAAATGCACCAGAAATTCCTTTGAGGAAAGATGGGAAGTCTCCTCCATAGGATTTACAGCTTTGAGAATCTGCTAGTGATCCCAACTTGATGGTATTGAGTTTAGTGAGTTTTATCCCTCAGTTCATAGTGCGACGGTAGAGACACTCTTTGCTACCCTGCCACCCTCCTCCACACATAGTCCTAAGAGTCTGTAATGCTGTGTGGGGTTTATAGTTCTGATCATAAAAAGTTCTAGCCGGATGAGAGAAAATAGTACCTTAGGTATGTTGATAGAACTTCTTGTGGGCTCTGGACCTTGGAACTCCCCAGTGTAAGGAGATCCAGAGAGTTCTTTCTTCAGTGAGTCAGCATTCTAGGGGAAGAGCTGGACAAAGGACACAGTCAGAAGCCCAGGAACAAATGCCAGTGAGGGTGAAGTATGCAGGGTAAGATGCTGTAAGAAAGGCAGTTCAGAACACCCAGGTCTGTTGTTGTAAGCACCAGCTGAAGCAGGAAGATATGAGGACAGGATGCAGAGCAGAGAGGCAGGTGGGGAGGACTTGTCTTCTAGAGAACTGTAGAGAAATAGTTTGAAGAACAAGGCAACTTGACTCTCCAGGTTGAATGCAGTGCCAGATGAGATTTTAGGCCAAATGAATATAAAGAGTTGAGACAGGGGGAAGGTGGTGGTGAAGGCCTCCTTGGGGTCTCTTCATCATAACAAGACAATGTGTGGGAAGGGAAGGCTTCAGGGCAGTCTGACATGGGCAGGGCCTGCTGCATACCATGCTGTGTCCCCCCACAGATGCTCCTGCCATTGTCTCTCGAAAGGATTGGGGGGCAAGAATGCTCACCTGCAGGGCCCCGTTGGCTCAGCCTGTGGCCTATGTCATCACGGACCAACTCACAGGGATGGAGTGCCAAGAGCAAAACACTTGCAGCCGGAAGCTTCGGGACCTGCAGTCCCATTCTGTCTACACCAAAGGCTGGTGCGATGTGCCGTACAAGTAAGAGGCTGGTCTGTCTTAAGCCCGCTTTCAAAGTTATACTCTTAGGGTGATTATCAAACAGGTACCGAAGACGACTCAGTTACTTTACTTTCTATAATAACATATTATTTATAAATGCCATGTAATAAATATAAAATGTTATAAAAACAAACAAATAATATTAAGAGAAGGAGGAAGGAAAGAAAGAAAGAAAGTAGGAGGAGAAAAAAGAAGGAAAAGGGGAAGTGGGGGGAAGGTCAAGGGGAGGGGAAGAAAATTCAAGTCTTCTGAGGTCATTTGGAGGGTTGGATCTGAGCTAAGTATTCGGAATTCAGATGTTGTCCAGGACCCTGGGTGCAAGGACATGGGAGTTTATGTAATAACCACAGTCAGCACATTATAGTTCACAAAGGTTTTCACAAACTCCCAGCAGCTCCCCTGGGGATGGGTATGAGGAGAGGGAGCACCACTTCTGTTTTACAAGTGAGAAACCAAGGGTCTAGGGACATACATGAATTTGCACAAAGTCTTAACAGTTAGGAAGGTGAGGGCCCAGAACTATGCCAGTGCTGCCTGGTGGTCCAGCACTGGTTCAACCTTAGATATTGCTAGGGCTTTTGCCCAGTGAAGCAGCTCTCAACCTCTTAACCTGAGTGGTCGTACTAACAGTGATAAGGGGTCACATGGGAGTTGGTTCTAGCAAAGGAGGGGAAGATAGTCCTATGTTTAAAATGTGACACATAAAAAGATCTTTGGGGGGGCTGAGTCTAAGTATACATTCTGAGAATTTTCAGTAGAAGTCCAGAGCCTCTTCTCTTTCCCCTTCTAGAACAAGATATCTCCCTTGCTTGCTCTCTCTACAGATATAGATATATATAGATATATGTGTGTGTATATATATATATATATAGCTCCCTGAGTAAAACAAGCTTGGAAGCAGTAGTGGCATCCACTTCTGAAATAGCGTGCCTCCAGAAACTCTATGAACTTGGAGAAAGGATGAAAGTTATACAAGTGTCCAGGTCTTTCATTCATAGGGTCACTATGAATCGCCTATGACTCAACGGCACTTAACAACAACTATATAAGATGTAGAAATGTGAGTTCTGGTAGCACAGTAGTTAAGTGCTTAGCTAATAACAGAAATGCCACTAGTTCAAATCCATCAGACACATAAGAAACTTATCAGTTTGCTCTATGAAGATTAAAATCTTGAAACACCCGTGATGAAGTTCTATTCTGTCCCATAAGGCCACTCTGAGTCGAATTAGGTTTGATAATGACAGGTTTAGGAAGCGCTGGTGGCCTAGTTATAAGAAGCTGTATATTCTTCCAAAAGCACAGGGTTCATGTCCACCAGTTGCTCCACGAAAAAAAACATAGAAAATCTCCTTCCATGTGGTTAACTGCCTTTGAAAACACACCAAAAGGTCAGCTAGGCATCAGTTCCTACTTGATGGAACACAACAACAACAACAGTTACAGTTTTCATTTTTATATATGAGGAATATATCAACAACAACAACAACATACATGTCAACATATATATCAAACCTGAACTACTACCATTGAATTGATTCTGACTAAGGATAACTCTCTATTGAGTTTCTGACTATACATCTTTTTTTTTTTTT
>NW_006399926.1:5809453-5814040 GCF_000299155.1 Elephantulus edwardii
CCATTCCCTATCACTCCTCCCTGAGAGAGACTTCACCCTGATTCATAAGGAAAAGGGGATGGCGTATTCTCTTAGCTACTATACATCTTAATAGGAGCAGACTGCTGTATCTTTCTCCTGTTGAGTGACAGGTTGAGTCACTTGCCACTCAGTTACCCTATGTACAGTAGCCCTGCTCTACCCCATGCCAACCTTATTGTCTCTGACACACCTACCCTCATTACCCCACTCGCTGAATCAATCCATCTCACTGAGAGTCTTCCTTTCTCACGCTGTTCCTCCACCTTTTCAAGCATGACGTCCCTTTTCAAGGACTGGTCCCTTCTTGCAACATGTCCAAAGTGTGTCAGATGAAGCCTCAGAATCTTTACCTGTAAAGAGCAGCCTGTTTTCACCCTCTCTGGAATGAACCTGTTTGTTCTCCTAGCAGTCCATGGTATATTCGATACTCTTCTCCAGCACCACAGCTCATAGTTATAAATTCTCCTTCTATCATCTCTAGTTACTGTCTGGCTTTCTGATGCAAAGCAAGTAATTGTGAAGTACTCTGGAGAGGTCCCTTACAACAGACTTTTCCCCCTCCCCCCACTGCAATTGTCTTTTGACTTCCTGGCTGCTGGTCCAAGAGTGTTGGTTGTGGAGCCAAGCAAACAAAAGCTGTTAACAATCTTAATCTCTTCACCTTCTATCATGATGCTGCCAATTGGCCCGGTGGTGAGAATCTTTGTTTTCTTGATATTGAGCTTCAATCCCTATTTAAGGATACAGTCCTTGACCCTCTGCAGCAAGTGCTTCAGGTCCTCCTCAGTTTCAGCAAGCAGGGTGTGTCATCTGCATAACACAGATTGTTGAGCCTTCCTCCCATCCTGATGCCACATTCTACCTCATAGAGCCCAGCTTCCCAGATAATCTGTCCTGGATATAGGTTGAAAAAGTATGGAGATAGGACACATTCATAGCATACACCCTTCCTGATTTTGAGCTATGCGATGTTTCATTGCTCTGTTCTGATGACTGCCTCCTGATCCAAATATAGGTTTTGCAGAAGCACAATCAAATATTCTGGGGTTCCCATTCTTTTCAGAGTCAGCCACAGTTTATTGTGATCCACACACACAAATGCCTTTGCATGGTTAATGAAGCACATATATCCCAACATATAATATACTACACAACCATAGATATTTAACCATGAAAGAAGGCATGGAGGCAGGTATATATAAGGATATTTGAGATAGATTGCCTAGTGGTAAGAAGCTGCACTGCACTCCAGCTTCCAATTGGAATTTCAATTGACTCACTGGAGTTATGGATCAGTTCTAATTTGATGGTACTTAACAACATATATATAAAGACACACACACACACACACACACACACACACACACACACACACACACACACAAAGATATTGAAACCAAAACCGCAAATCTATTACCATTAAGTCACTTCCAACTAGTAATGACCCTATACGAAAGAGTAGAAGTGTCTCATAGGATTTCATTTCTTCTCTGAGAGGCTGCTGCATTTGAATGGCCAAGTGATTTAAGCACTGTGCCACCCAGGTTCTGAAACAAACATATAAGGAGCTCTGGTGGTCTAGTAGCAAGAAGCTATGCTACAATCCCTAAGGCACATGGTTCAAGGCCACCAGCTGCTCTGTGGGAGAAAGTTGGGCAATCTCTTCCCTTGCAATTAATTGCCTCTGAAAACCTGCTAGAGGATCAACTATGGGTGTAATCTGACTGTGGTACACAAACAACATAGTTATAGATACAGAGCTCTAGAGCTATCACTCACTCACTAGTTGATGTTGGGTTTTCTGAGCCAATAAACTGCATGAAAGGAGACTACCCATCTTTCTCCTGAGGAGCAGCTGATGGATTTGAATCACCAGAGAGTTGCCCACTTTAGGTTAGTAACACAACTTCCTAGGGACTCTGCCACCAGAACTTGCTTTTAGAGAGAAAGTGATATGTGTGTGTCTGTGTATTTATACATACATACATACAAACCTATAATGTTTTGTTAGGTGCCTTTGAGTTGACTAATGAACTTCTATTGACTCATGAAACCTTGATCTACTAAACTTTGTCCTATTGCATGCCATTCTCGTGGTTTCTGCCATGTTCAAGTCCCCTGTTGCTGTCATTGTGTCGATTCATCTCATTAAGGGGCTTCCTTTTTTGTTCATCCTCTACCTTTCCCTGCATGATGTCTTTTCCCAAGGACTTTCTCCTCCTGACAACATGCCCAAGGTACGTGAGACAAAGCTGCATCTTCTTGATTCTAAGGAGCACCATGATTACACATCTTCCAAGACAGATTTGTTGGTTCTTTTGGCTGTTTGAGGTGTATCTAATACATCTACTCTTCATCAGCACCACAGTTCAAAGGTATCAGGTCTTTGGTCTTCCTTATTCATTGTCCAATTTTCTATTCCATGAGGAAGCAATTGAAAAATATTGTGGCTTGGGTCAGACATGACCCAATCTTTCAGAGATTCTTGACAACAGGTTTTCCCAATGCAACAAACATGTCTTTTGATTTCTTAACTGCCTCTTCCATACATGTTGATTGTGGATCCAAGTAAAATTAAATAATTGACAACTTCAATGTTTTCCCTACTTATCATGATATTGTCTATTGTTACAGTTATAAAAATTTTTGTTTTCTTGAGGTTGCAATGTAATCCATAGTAAGGCTGCAGTCTTTTGTTGTTGTTGTTATGTGCCGTCGAGTCACCTGCGACTCATAGTGATGCTAAATTTGTCAAGTGTTCTTTGCTTTCAGCACATAAGGTTGTGTCTAAATAATGTAGGCTGTTGATGAGTTTTCCTCCAATCTTTGTGCTACATTCTTCTTCACGTAGTCAGGCTTCACAGATTATTTGCTCAGCATATATATATATATACATATATTGAATAGGCATGTAAAAGAGATACAAATCTGTCACACACCTTCCCTGATTTTAAACCATTTAATATTCCCTTGTTCTGTTCAATCAACTGCTTCTTAGTCTATGTCTAGGTTTCACATGAGCACAATTAAGCATTCTGAATTTCTTCAATTCTTCTCAGTGTTACCCATTGTTGCAGACCGAGGGTCCCAAATGATGGAATAATTTTAAAATTATTAGTAACGAGACAAACAACCAGGAATGAGATAGAGCAGAGAGCATAAAACAGGGGGCCAGCAGTTCTAGACTGAAGACCCCAAGCCAAGCTTCTCTATATCTTTATTGAAAATTATCAGGAAGTAAATCACAAAGAGAATTCAATGCAAATAAAGCCAAGCTCTTTCTATTGAAAATCATCTGCTTGACTCAGGAGGGAGGGGTTCTCAAATGCAAGAGTTTGCTATACCCTTAGGGATTGCCTTGATGCCTTAGGGTGAACTCTAGCTCAGGAAGTAACACTCCCTCTGTTAGGGGCCCCTACCTGTCTCCTGTCTGCAGGGAACAAACAGCTCATTTTCTGGGATCTGCCACAAGAGAAATCCTAACTTAGAAATCTGTAATTCCTTCAGTTCCTGAACAAGGGTTTTCATATGTTTGGTATAATGTTTGGCTTCCCATAATCCATATTTATTATTATCTACACAGTAGAATAGGGATCTCTGGTGGCCTAGTGGCAAGAAGCTGTGCCGCAATCCCAAGAAAGCACATGGTTTGAATCCACCAGTTGCTCTGCAGAAGGACAATCTCCTTCTGTGTGATTAACTGCCTCTGAAAACCCACCAGAGGGTCAGCTATTGGTTGGTTCTGAAGCTACAGTACTCAACAACAACAGTGGAATACCCTTGCACAATCAGTGAAACAAAAACAAACATCTTTTCTTTGCTTTCAGTCGAGGCCCATCTGACATCAGCAATGACATCCCAATTTCTGACAGTTGCTTTTTTATTTCCTGCTACAGCCATTTTTAAAAATCTTAAGAAGTTTTTCTTTAGTGCAATATTGTTGGATAATTTCTGCATTCTGATGGTTTACTTTTTTTTTTTAATGATACAAATATGGATCTTTTCCAGTGGGTTGGCCAGACAACTGTCCTTATATTTCCTAGTACAAAGTAGTAAGCATGTTAAGGACTGCTGCGTACATTTGTTGAAACACCTCAACTGGTATCCCACTGATTCCTGGAGACTTATTATTGCCAACGTCTCCAGTGAATCTTGAAATTCTTTCTTCAGTGCCGTTGGTTCTTGACCATGTGCTAACTTCTGAAATAGTTCAATGTCACCCTCTTCTTTTTGGAACAGCGACTGTATTTCCTCTATTTTCTCTTGGTGCTTCCTGCATCATTCAATACTTTTTCCGTAGACTCCTTCAGTATTACAGCTTGAGCTTAAATTTGTCCTTCTATTATTTGAGCTTGAGAAATGCTAATGGTAATCTTCTTTACTGATTTCCTAATTCCAAGTCTTAGGACATTTAGTTTTACAACTTTGCTTTGCTGTCTCAAGCTGCCTGTTGAC
Source organism: Elephantulus edwardii (assembly GCF_000299155.1). Taxonomy (NCBI): domain Eukaryota; kingdom Metazoa; phylum Chordata; class Mammalia; order Macroscelidea; family Macroscelididae; genus Elephantulus; species Elephantulus edwardii. The sequence goes on from NW_006399926.1 coordinate 5,813,930, forward strand.
ATCTTCTACTCAGCTCTCTTATTTTATATTTTCTGCTTTTTACTTCCACTTCTTTACATTCAAGAGGAAACTTCAGTTTCTTTGACGTCCATTGTGTGTGTGTTTTTTTTT
>NW_006399926.1:5814485-5832074 GCF_000299155.1 Elephantulus edwardii
ACCCCGATGTCAGTCCCGTTTTACAACAGTGGCCCTATGCAATATTTGTCCTTTTATGACTGAGATATTTCACTCAGCATAATGTCCTCCAGGGTCATTCATTTTGTATAATATTTCATGAGTTTCTTGTTTTTCAATGCTGCATAGTATTCCATTGTGTGAATGCACCAGAGCTTCTCTATCCATTTGTTTGTTGATGGGCACTTGGGTTGTTTCCAGCTCTTTGCTATTGAGAACAAAGCCGCAATAAACATGGGTGTGCATTGAAATGATTTTTAAATGCAAGTGGTATAAATTCACGACCATATTTTGACTTGTGTGTACTTGTTTTAATTTTCTTCACTTTTAAGTTGAACTTCTACCTGAATGTAATGTATTCCACTCATTCAATAGAATCATTCCATGTATTCAATAGAATATATTCTTGTATTCAACTTGAACATGTTCTTATAGATATGCTGATCTCTTTTACAGTTGCTTCCTGGCATTGTTTTGACTGTTGATACAGAATCTTTTCACTGTCACTTTCCAAACCTATAGTCAGTTTGTTTTCTGTATCTTTCATGAGACAAAGTTCTTGTGTATAGTCTTCTCAAGTTGTTAGTTTGTTTTTTTTTAAAGATAGTTGTAATGACTAAATAATTGATTTTACATAAAACTATCATGTGATCTCTGGCCTCATTTCTGTCATCATGCCCAGCTTTCTCCACTTTCAGTCTTCTTTGCTTCCAACTTTTGTATCCCAGTCACTAATTGTTATTTTTGCATCTCTTTCATGTTCCGTCAATTTCCGAATGCAGAAGTCAGTAGAAAACCTCATTATTTTTTCATCTTTGACTTTAATAGATGGCATATATATTTGAATTATAGTTGTATTAATAGGTCTTCCTTATATGGGTATGGTTCTTTTCTTATTCTTGACAGCATTGAACATCAGGACAAATCTTGAAATGTTCTTTTTTTATGATTAGTGTAATTTTATTCTTCTTCAGTTTGTCCTTTTGGCTTAGTAGATTATATGATTGTTTGATTCATCACTCATCTGTCAGTTTGTCATTCTGTGGCAACTTGCTCTGATGTTGGTAGCAATGCTACCTGTACTTGAATACCAGAAGGTTCATCCATGGTAGGCAGATTTCAGTAAATTTTATAGACTAAAAATCAGTCCTGTTCACATATTTCTGAAATAACAGAACCCTAAAACCCTCTGAGTAACAGCAAACATTGTCCTATACAGTCTTGTAAGAGGAACTCCTTAATTTGGAAGGTATTCAGAATGCAACTGTTGAAGTTGATACCTCCAAAAAGTAGAATCTATCTTAATGACACAGGTAGTGCAAAGTTTATACCCAATGAAATACCTGTCCCAAAATATGAAGAAACAGCAGTAAATATCCATTAATAATTGGCACATAGAATGTTGTTGTTATTGTTGGGTACCATAGAGTCAAAACTGACCCATAGCTGACCCTCATGCAGGTTTTCAGAGGCAGTTGATTGCACAAGAGGAGATTGTGCACCTTTCCACCATGGAGCAGCTGGTGGCCTTGAACTACGTGCCTTTGGGATAGCAGGGCAGCTCCTTGCCACTAGTCCACCATGGAATGCAAGACATAAGAATCTAGGAAAATAGAAACTATAAAATCTTTCACCTACTAGGTCACCAGAGCTCCCTGAAAAAAATTGTTGTTAGGTGCCATTGAGTCAAGTACAACTCCTAGTGATCCTGTGAACAGATCTGGACTCTGTCCTATTCTGTGCCATTTTTATCTCTAACACACTTGACCTCATTGCCCCAGGCACTGTGTCAATCTATCTCATTGAAGATCTTCCTTTCTGATGCTTACCCTTTGCCTTTACAAGCATGACACTTCTGTCCAAGGAATAGCTCCTCCTAACAACATGCCCAAAATATGTAGGATAAAGCTTCACCGTCCTTGCCTCTAAGAAGTACTCTGGCTGCACTTTCTCAATGATATATCTATTTGTTCTTTTGACTATTCATGAGATATTCGGTATTCTCCTCCAACACAAATCAAAGGTGTCCATTCTTTTGTCATTCTTCCTTATTCATTGTCTAACTCTTAGATTCATAATAGGTGATTGAAAAGACTATGACTCAAAATAGGTACACCTCGGTCTTCAAAGTGACATCCTTGCTCTCCAGGACTTTGGAGAGGTCCTGGACTACAAACTCTCTCAGTACAATGAGGTTCTTAATTTCCTGGCTTCTGGTACGAAGGGTGTTTATTGTGGATCCAAGTAAGATTAAATCATTGACAACGTCCATCTTTTCTCCATTTAGCATGATGTTTCTTACTGGTTCAATTGTGAGAACTTTTGTCTACTTGATGTTGAGATGCAATTAATATTTAAGGCTATAGTCCTTGATCTTCAGGTCCTCGTTGCTTTCAACAAGCAAGGTTGTATATCTTCATAATGTAAGTTGTTGACGAGTCTTCCTCTAATATTGATGCTATCTTCTTCTTCATAAAGTCCAGTCTCTTGTGCTTGCTTCGGCAGCACATATACTAAAATTCATAAAGTCCAGTATCTCAAATTATTTGCTCAGTATTCAAATTGTATGTTGTTGTTGTTATGTGCCGTCGAGTCGTTTGCAACTCATAGCGACCCTATGTACAACAGCCCTAAACCCTGCCCTATCCTGTGCCAATCGCATTGCCTCTGACACACCCATCCCGATTACTCCAGTCACTGAATCAATCCACCTCATAGAGGGTCTTCCCCTCCTGCGCTGTCCCTCTTCCCTACCAAGCATGATGTCCCTCTCCAAGGACCTGTCTCGCCTTACAACATGTCCAAAGTATGTCAGACGAAGCCCCAGAATCCTTGCCTCCAAGGAGTGGCCTGGTTTAACCCTCTCTAGGATGGATCTGTTTGTTTTCTTGGCAGTCCATGGAACATTCAATACTCTTCTCCAGCACCACAGCTCAAAGGCGTCAATCCTTCTTCTGTCCCCCCTAGCCATTGTCCAACTCTCTGATGCATAACAAGTGATTGCAAAGACCATGGCCTGTATCAGGCGGACCTTAGTCTCCAGAGAGACACCGTTGCTCTTGAGTACTTTAGAGAGGTCCCTAACTGCAGACTTTCCCATCGCAATTTGTTTTTTTATTTCCTGGCTGCTGGTGCCAAGAGTGTTGACCATGGAGCCGAGCAAACTGAAGCTGTGAACAATCTCAATCTCTTCACCATCCATCCTGATACTACTGATTGGTCCAGTGGTAAGAATTTTTGTCTTCTTGACATTGAGCCTCAGTCCAGACTGAAAGCTGCAGTCAAATTGTATAGGTATGAAGAAAAGACGTAGCCCTGATATGCATTTTTAGGTAAGTTTAAACCATGCAGTGTTCCCTTGTTCTGTTGATGGCAGCTTCTTGGTCTAGGTATAACTTTGCATGAGCACAACTAAATATTCTGGTCTTCTCATTTTTTTCCTCAATATTAGTTGTAGCTTGCTGTAATCCACACAGTCAAATGCCTTTGCATAGTCAATAAAGCAAAATAAATATTCTGGTAGTTTCTGCTTTCAGCCAAGATCCATCTGGCATCAGCAATTATATTCCTGGTGCCATATCCTCTTCTAAATTCAGCTTGAACTTGTGAAGTTTTCTTTCGATGTACTGTTCTAGCCATTTTTGGATGATCCTCAGCAACATTTTGCCTGCATGTGACATTAATAAAATTGTTCAATAATTTCCACATTCTGTTGGATCACTTTTCTTGGAAATGGGAACAGATGTGAATCTATTCTGTCAAATCACCTTTCTTGGAAATGGAAACAAATGTGAATCTCTTTTAATCAGTTGGCCAGGTAGCATTCTTCCAAATTTCCTAGAACGCATTAGTGAGTCCATGCATTTATTGTTATTGTGTTCAGCTGAGTCATAACCGACCCATTGCTAAACCTCCAGGGACTTTTTAGTGGCAGAAAATTACATGGGAGGAGATTACTCACACTACTCCCATGGAGCAGCTGGTGGATTTGAACATCATACCTCTGAGACTGCAGTTCAGCATCTTAGCGCTAGCTACAAGTGTTCCCTATTAGGATGCACAAATATAAGTTGTAGAATAATATAATAGATAGAAGTGAATTAGCCGAAGTAAAAACAATAGACAAATTCTTATGGTGAAGAAGAATCTAGAAGAATTCCTAAAAAAATAACTAAAGAAATTTATGAATTCTGTTGATTGGTGGATTTTCTCCTTTATGATTTTGTTTGCTTTTGTTTAAGCAAAAGTTTTACAAACCATGCTGGTTTTCATTCAATCATTCAGACATATTTTGTTTTATAACATTAATTGCAATTGATTAATGTAATTAATAACAATGTCTCCTCAAATTCTTATTGTACATTGTCTTTCCCTTCACTCAACTGGTTTTATTTTAAAGGATGTTCGAATAATTGGTCCTACTAGTAAAAACACAAATAACTACAAACCCAAACCAAACAAATGAAAGACATTTATGATAAATGTTAAAGTCTTTGAAAAATATAGTATCAATGTTCTTGAATACTTGAGAGTCACACATTCTAATTCTACTTTGAAGCCAGTGAATATTTTTTTTAATTGAGGTGCTGGAAATACATCCAAGCTAAGTAAAAAAAAAGTTATAAATTCTTACATCTTCTGAAGGCAGTCGTGATTTAATGGTAGGATTCTTGCCTATCATGACAAGACCTTTGATTCTTAGCCAACAGAGAGCTACTGCCTGTGAACCAATTATGACTGACTGGTTAATGTGATGCTAAAAAGGTTTACTTAGAACTTGAAAACTAAGTCAGACAAGCAAGAAAGGTAATCATGATCTGTTTTTTAGAACTCAACCAATGACAATTTTATAAATATGTAAAACAAACCAAGCAATGCTTTGTCCATTGTGCATAGAGTCACCATGAATCTGATGCTGATACAATGACCACCTAGATCAAATGACACCTCTTGGAGGTCTAAAATGTGTTCTTTTCCCTCCTCACCATGGTGTTATTGAAGCATAATATTTACTTGTACTGTTGTGCATGATGTTGCTATGAGTCATAGACAATGGACAGTACCCACCAATAACAACAATAAGGACCCCTTTCCTGTCTAAGGATTATGATAGGTTTTCTGATACAAGGATTATCCATTAAGTCTACATATTCTTAATTGACAGCTTCCTGATTGGTGATGATGGCAGGGTATATGAAGGTGTTGGCTGGAGCATACAAGGTCTACACACCCAAGGCTACAACAATGTCTCTTTGGGCATTGCCTTTTTTGGAAATAAGATGGGTAACTGTCATGTTCTGCTAACTCTTTTCCAGAGAGTTGTCTATATTTACTTCAACTATTCTTTCACCTCAAACATTCTTGTCTGTTCAGCCTGTATCATACATGTCTTCTCTGATGACATCTTGGCTTCTGTGACATGGCATCTGTGTCTTTTTCTCTCATCTTTTGCCTGAACTTTAGTAATGTTGCTGCCACCACCATTGACACTGGTTGAGCTCACAGATGTTTGCTATCATTTCTGGAGTCTGCAATTATTTGACTGTTGCTGCTGCTGACAGAATCAGAAAAACGTGGCCTCTCTATTCCTTCAGAGCTTCCCTAGCAGAAAGGCAGGGCAAGGAAGTTTGAGAATGGGCACACTCAGTGTCCTGATTTGCCAACTGGAGCTAGAACACAGGGATTTTCTATGACAATTAAGTGAGTTAATAGATGAAAAAAAAAATCCCTTGCTGCATGCCTAGTTATGAGAACTACCTGTTAAATTAATGCTAAAGGTTCCACCTTGCTTGCCCAAGTGGGTCTCCCTTTGTATGTAGCTTTCACTGCTTTCTAGGCTTCCACCTAGAGAGGAAATGAACAATCTAAGTCTTAGCTTGGTGCTTAGAAGAGATTTCCAACCTTGGCTGCTGGGAGCTCTGTCCAGGTAGTCCCTTGCCTCTTGGGTCCTCTGATCTAGCTTTTTACTTACTTCCTCTCTTCCTGTCCACCAACTATTCAGGGACAAGTGATCACTTTATTCTCCTTCTCAGTTTCTAGACCTGGCTGGGTTGTCTTCCTGATAGTGCTGTGTTTCTTGTCATCCTTTCAGGTAGCAATCCCAGTCCTGTTGCCTTATCAGCTGCAGAGGACCTCATCTCCTATGCCGTCCAGAAGGGGCACCTGGCACCCAGGTACATTCAGCCTCTTATTCTGCAAAATGATATCTGCCTTGTTCCTCAACAGCAAGTGATGCCCATGAAAGGTAAGGCCCTCAATCCCACCTCACTCTTCTCTCTGTTACGACCGTAGTCCTGTTTGGGAACATGCTTTCCTATTGGCTATCACTGACTTCTTGGCTCGAGAACATGTCTCACGTCTATCATAACATAGAGATTTGAAGACATTGGAGATGCTTGGCTTCTTCTCCATCCTACTAGAATAATAGAACCTGGAATAATTTACTAACATAAATACATAGATATGGGTACATGATTTCACTCAATCAACACATATTATTGAAACCTGACACTCTTCTGAGTACTCGACATACAGCTGGGAACAAAAGAGACAAACCCTCTATCTTCAGGTAAATGAAATCAGAAAACAAATCAGCAAGTAAAATACATTTTCTTTCAAATCACATAAAAACTATGGGGGAAAATAAAACATGAAAACGGGGCAGCTGCACATATCCAGATTTATGTATAAGTGAGTAATTAGAGACACATACACTCGTACACACAGAGCTACTTTAAAAAAAAAATAAAATTCCCCTTAAAAAAATTTTTCACTTTCCTGTAGTTTGCCCCAACATCATCACACGGTCTGTGTGGGGAGCTAGAGAAACACAGTGCCCTAAAATGGACCTCCCGGCCAGGTACGTCATCATCATTCACACTGCGGAGACCAGCTGCAATGTGTCTGTGGACTGCCAGATTCGCATCCGAGACATACAGTCCGTTCACATCGACAAAAGGGACTTCTGTGATATTGCATATCAGTAAGTGGGGTCAGTGGAACCATGGCTTTCATTTCAGGACAAGCAGGGTATATAAGTGAAAGATGAGAACTGATACTTCCTGAGCTCAGGTGGTGTAATTCATAGCATGGCCATCAAAAGACCATTTGTCTCTCATGTTTCAGTGCACCAGTGATGGAGGGAGAAAGAGGGACAGTCTCCTGCTGTTAATATATGAAGCCTTGGAAACCTGATGAAGGCTCTCAATGAGTTAGAACTGATTAGAAAGCAGTGAGCTTGGGATTTTTACATTTTATTATGTTTCTGGTGGTGGTCTTTTGAACCAGGTTTTGCCTAAGTGGCATCATTTTAGCCTCGACAAAACTTTGGACTATGTATCATTCAGGGAATAACTGAGAATTACTTATCTCTTCTGAGTAGTTTCTCCATAAGTGCTTGAGGGCCCTAGAACTAGTAATAATAAAACAACTGTAAGGAATTCTTTAGGATTACTGTCAAGGATTCCTTTTTAAAATATGATTCCTTTGTAAGACATACGTCCTACCTAGACCCTACATTAGTCTGGTCCTATTCCAAACTTGCTCTCTCTACCATTAGAATTCTATACTTCTAGTTTTATTGATCTCATTGCACAATTATGTTCTTGTTGTTATGTTCCACCAAGTTGCTTGTGACTCATAGCAACACTGTGTACAACAGCTCTGAATCCTGCCCTATCCTAAGCCAGTCTCGTTGACTCTGACACACCTTCCCCCATTTCCCTAGTTACTGTATCAATCCAACTCATCCAGGGTCTTCCTCTCTTGCGCTCTCCCTCCACCTCTCTGAATATGATGTCCTTCTCCAAGGATCAATCCCTCCTTATCACATGCCCAAAGTATGTGAGATGCAGCTTCAAAATCCTAGACTTTCAGGAAAGACTTGGTTTCACTCGTGTGTCCACTTGCCTTACAGCGGTAACTTGTGGTTGCTGTGAAGCTGAACACTGTGACACTGATGTGTCTGTCAAATGTGTTAATGGTTAAGCACGGTGGACAGTGTTTGGTGTAGCTCCCTGATTAAAACAAGCTTGGAAGCAAGAGTGGCATCCACTTTCATAAAAGCTTGCCTCCGGAAACCCTATGAACCTGGAGAGAGGATGAAATCACACAAGTGTGGAGGACTTTCCTTCATAGGGTTGCTATGAGTCGCCTACAACTCGATGGCACTTAACAACAACAACAACAACAACAAGACACATTTATTTGTTTTCTTGGTGGTCCATGACATGTTTGACTCTTCTCCAGCACCACAACTCAAAGACATTGATTCTTCTTCTGTCATCCTTAGTCATTGTCCAGTTCTCTGGTGCATAGCAAGTAATGGCAAAGAACATGGCCTGGATCAGGCTCACATTAATCTCTAGACTGACATCATTGCCTCTAAGTACTATGGAGAGGTCTCTGACAGCAGATTTACCTAATGCAATTTATCTTTTGATTTCCTGATTGCTGATGCCAAGAGTGTTGATTAGCTGAGCAAGCTGTAACTGTTAACAATCTCAATCTCTTCACCATCCATAATGATGCTGCCAATTGGCCCAGTGGTGAGAATCTTTGTTTTCTTGCTATTGAGCATCAATCCATATTGAAGGCTGTAGTCCTTGACCTTCTGCAGCAAGCGCTTCAGGTCCTCCTCAGTTTTAGTAAACAAGGTTGTGTTATCTGCATAATGCAAGTTGTTGATGACTCTTCCTCCAATCCTGATGCCACTTTCCTCCTTGTTCAGCCCAGTGTCCCAGATGATCTGTTTTGCATACAGATTGAAAAAGTGTGGAGACAGAATACATCCCTAGCAGACACCCTTCCCGATTTTGAACCATGTAGTGTCTCTTTGCTCTGTTCTGATGACTCCTTTTGGTTCAAGTATAGATTTCACATAAGTATAATCAAGTGTTCTGGGATTCCCATTCTTCTCAAAGTTAGCCACAGTTTGTTGTGATCCACACAGTCAAAAGCCTTTGCATAGTCAATGAAGCACAGCTAGACATTCCTCTGGTACTCTCTGCTTTCTACCAAAATCCATCTAACATTAGCTATAATGTCCCTAGTACCACAGCCTCTTCTAAACCCAGCCTGCCCATCTGACAGTTCTCTGTTGATGTGTTGCTCCACTCATTTTTGGATAATTTTCAGCAAAATCTTGTTTGCATGTGATATCATTGATATTGTTCAATAATTTCCACACTCTGTTGGGTCACCCTTCTTTGGAATAGGAAAAATTTGGATCTCTTCCATTCAGTTGGCCAGGTGGCTGTCCTCCAGATTTCTTGGCACAACTTGATGAGCACATCCAGGGTTGTGTCTGTTTGTTGAAATATGTCAGTTGGTATACCATCAACTCCTGGAGCCTTGTTTTTTTTTTGCCAATCCTTTCAGAGCAACTTGAACTTCCTCCTTCATCACCAGAGACACTTGCTCATATGTTGTTTCATGAAATTCTAAGGAACGAAAAAAGTTTGACTTGTCTAAAAATTTAGTTTTTAAAGAAAAGAGAGGGAAGAAGAAAGGCTGGAGAAATAGATGAATCACATGGTGAGGGGTCTTGTAATTGACTCTGAGAACCTGATTCCACATGAAAGACAACTGGAAGCTAATGGTAACACCATTCAGTAATACTAAAGCCAAGTTTTCAACTCCTAGCAACTCTTCACCAGGTTTCCAAAGCTCTAAATCTTTATGGGAGGAGATGGTTCATCTTTCTTCCTCACAGCAGATGGTGAATTTAAACTGTTGACCTTTTCTGTTAGCAGCTCGATATGTTATGCATTGTGTCACCAGGAACCCTAGTAAATATAATAGAATCTGTTGTTGTTGAGTACCATAGAGTCAGAATTGACCCATAGCTGGCCTTCTGGTGGATTTTTAAAGACCGTTAACTGCATGGGAAGAGATTGCCCATCCTTCTGCCACAGAGGAGCTGGTGGTCTCAAACTGTGTACCTTCAGAATTGCAGCATAGCTTCTTACAACTAGACCACTAAAGTTTCCTATAAAAGAATCTACTTTAAAAAATACAATCTGCTTTTTTTTAACATGGGAATTTTTTTAAATTATTATTATTTTTAATGAAAATTTACAGACTTTGGATTTCCATTCATTCATTTTTGCACTAGAATCTACTTTTCTTAAAAAAGAAACCCAACCACGTCAACTGCTCATATTCATTTCCTATTGCTGCTGTCACAAATCACTTCTATATTTTTATACTGCTTGGGAAAGGCACAGATTTATTATGTTACAGTTCTAGAAGGCAGATTCCAAAAGGGTCTTATTTGGATGAAGTTAGGTCCCTGGGTGAAAAAAAAAAAAGGTTTGTACTTGGTTGCTCATTAGTTAGCTACTAAAACACACTCAGCAGCTGAGCAGAAAAAGACACTGGCAATTTGTTTCCATAAAGATGACAGCCAAGAAAACTCTATAGAGCAGTTGTGCTCCATAATATCTGGGCTTGCCATGAGTTAAAATTATTCAGTAGTAATGGGTTTGACTTTTAGGGAAAGCTAACATCCACAGGGCTTTTTTTCCCTTGTGAAGTCTCCAGGATAGAAATCTATTATCTTACCTTTTCCAGCATCCTTAGTCCACGGCCCATTCTTCACCATAGAACCAATAGTGGGTTGAGTTCTTGTCATGCTGCCATCTCTCATTCATTCTCTTCTGTTTCCCTGTTCCACTAATATGGACTCTCATGATTACATTGGACCACAAGTTTAGCAAAAATAACCTCATCATGTTTAAAACAATAACAACCCTAATTCAATTCGCAACTGTAATTCCTCTTAGCATGCAACCTAGCACATTCACAGGTTCTGTGCATCAGGTCTTGGAAAGTTGATACTTTTTTTGCAGGGTGGGATGGAGGAGGTATTCTTGTGCATACTATTTTTTCCTACAACTGGCTTGGAAGGAGATAAAACCGTGAGCACAGAGCTATTGCATTAATTAAGACAACAGATATTGGTGATTTAGACCAAGGTAGTAGTGGTAGTCAGCATAGAGAGAAGTGGAAGAATTTAAAAGATATGTAGGTAGTAGAACTAACAAGCCATTGGATTGGACTGGGTGATTGAAAAGGATGCATTCAAGATGATGGTTAATTCTTTGGCTTAGGAAAAGGAGAAAGGAGAAAGGGTTTGGAAATGTAGACTTTTATGGACAGTAATTGAACCTGTGGGAGTGAAGGAATTGCCTCAGGAGAACATACTTAGTGGGAAGAGAAAAGGACCCAGACCAGAGTCCTGAGAAATATCACGTTAGAAGAAAGGGTCCAAGAAGGTAGCTTGGCAGAAGAGTCTAAGGAGGACTAGAGAAGAGGAAAATCAGAAGAGACTGTGTTTGTCAGAGGTAAAGGATAAGAATATTTCAAGAAGAGAGTGGTCCGTAAGTTTAGTGTGATTCAGAAGTAGTAGCCATTGTACTTAGTGTTAGAAAGATCATTGATCACCTTGGGAGATCAGATTGAATAGGGTTGAGTGGACAAGGTCTATATTTCTGTGTGTCAAATTACTATAATTCTGCCCATCTATCATCACCTCTTGAGTTGTGGGATTTTAGGTCTTTTTTAAAAGAGAAAAAAAATCTGTGCACACTGCTGGCACAAATTTTGTTGTTGTTAGGTGTTGTAGAGTTGAGTATGACTCAGAGACCCAATGAACAACAGGTCTGAACCCTGTCCTATCCTGTGAGATGTTACAGCAATGTCTAATAAATAGATAAAATTAGGAATGATTAAAGGAATGAATAAGACAAATTATTCTTCCCAGAATAACTTTCCTCAATGCTAAACTTAATTTTCCTTTGCTCAATTCTAGCTTCCTGGTTGGCCAGGATGGTGGTGTATATGAAGGGGTTGGCTGGCATTTCCAAGGCTCTCACACCTACGGATACAATGATATTGCCCTAGGAATTGCCTTCATAGGCAGTTTTGTAGGTAAGACATGAACTTAGAGCAGAAGGATTCTGGGTAATGAAATGTCATTTGGGATGTGTGGTAACATGATGGAAAAGGCAATTCAGTCAAGTTGGTGAACATTTCAAGATGTGTTCGTAAAGCATTTTAGTTTTAAATCGGACTCTCAATACAGCATGAGTACCCCTAGGAATTCTTCTCAGACAAGGCACTCTCCCCCAAACTACTCATTGTCACATATGGTGCTATCTTTCTATTCATACCAAAGCATAGCATAAAACAAGAGAGAAACACAAAACTCTGTAAACTTTATTGTTTTATAAGTCCCATCTGCAAATGCAACCTCTTGATACTTGGGGTACTATTCAATGAAGCATAATGTCCAATTATGGCAAAAGACGTAGAATGATACTGGATTGGCTTTGAAAGCGTGTGCTGAGGCTTGATCACCTACAGATACAATACTGTGTTGTCTGCAGCTCTCTTCCAGAGTAGTTTTTAACTTTCTAGAAGAAACTATGGCAAAAGGAATCAGGAAACACAGAAATCTTGTTTTTTCTTTGTGCATGGGTACTACGATTAAATTTACTGGTGGTGGAGGGCAGGAGAAAGAAAGGAATTTAAGAACTATCTCTGTCTGAAGCAAAGAAATTTAACACCCTAATATTTTCCATAGAAAAGCCACCAAACAATGCAGCACTGGAGGCTGCTCAGAACCTGATCCAGTGTGCGGTGGAGGAGGGGTACCTGATTCCAGACTACCTTCTGGTTGGCCACAGTGATGTGGTCAACATCCTGTCACCTGGGAAGGCGTTGTATAACATCATTAAGAACTGGCCTCATTTCAAGCACTGAGGTGACCCCTGCTCCCTCTCTGACTGCTACCTCTGCCCTCTCTATCCACCCTGCAGTGTGCCCTCTTCCCTGTCAGCCCCATCCTGTTCTCCTCAGGACTCTGGTCCTTAGATATCCTTTAAGCCTGGAGCTGAACTTATCTCTGGGACCAATTTTTAGTCAAACTATAGATGTTGTTGTTGTTGTTGTTGTTAAGTGCTGTTGAGTCGCAGGTGATTCATAGTGACCCTATAAAGGAGAGTCCTCAATGCTTGGGTGCCTTTCGTCCTTTCTCCAGGTTCATAGGGTTTCCAGAGGCAAGCTATTATGGAAGTGGATGCCTCTCCTCCTTCCAAACTATAGATAGGACTATAAAATTAATAAACATTGAGAAAGACAGTGTTCCTCAGTACAATCAACAAAGCAAAGCTCAAAAGGCAGAAATTATCAGATGGGACCCTAATTTGCTCTGCAAACTTTCACCTAAAACACAATAAAATATTATTGAAAAAAATTAACGCTTTTTTTGGCCTGCATTATTGCTATCTTAAAGATATCTGTTTTTATTGATACAATCTAAGTGCAAGACAAATTCCAAGGCACTCAATTCCATCCATCTTACCTATCCAGGTCCTTAATATAGAGATATTTCTTTATTTTAGTGAAAGTTTACAAATCATATTATGTTTTTATTTAATCATTCATAGACACTTATTTTATACCATTAATTAAAATAGATTATTATAATTAATCATGATATCTGGACAGGCTTTGGAGAAAGACATCATACTGGGAAAGAAGAAGGGTCAGAGAAAGAAAGGAAGAACCCCAAAAGGATAGATTGACACAGTGATTGTAATAATGGTTTTGAATCTGTTAGCAATGATGAGGATGGCTTAGTGTTAGTAGTGAACACCAGGGGTTCTTTCTTTAGTCACTTGCCAATTATACAGATGGATTGTAGTATCCAAAGCACTTTATTGCTGATCTGGGAAAGCAGAGAGAATTCTCTAAAAATTGCCTCTCCACTACCCTCATCCCTGCTACCTCATATCCCCCACTCCTCCCACCAGCTAAGAATGGTTATTAGTCTTTATATTTAGGTTATATGTTAATCTATTTAACATATTGCCATTGCTAGTTCACAATTACGTTCCAAAGAATAGTTTCCATGAAGTCATTAGTAAACAGACAACTAGAAATACTGTTTACAAATGTTGTTGTGCACTATATAGAGTTGGAACTGACCCATGGCTGACCCTCTGGTGGCTTTTCAGAGGCAGTTAATTACACAGAAAGCTATTGCCCATCCTTCTCCCACAGAGTAGCTGGTGGCCTCAAACTTCATGCTTTTGGGATTGCAGCACAGCTTCCTGCCACTAGGCCACCAAAGCTCAACATATGGCTGAGAAAAATGCAGTTAGAAAAGATAAATGCTAGCTCAGGAAAGATGCATTTCCTTTCCCAGTAAAGAGACAGCTTAAGGTAGTTTGCATGACTATAGAGAAATTACAAGAAGAGGGTTTGAGGATTAAACAAATGTTAATTTGACAGTTCAATGAGTTTGGACTAGAACCCCAGGAGGTCAAGTTTTTAGAGCTATGCCATGTGTTTGAATAATCTTGAATTTATTAATACTATTCTATTACAAGGTACAGATCTATTGTTCATAGGATCACTGTGAGTGGTAGTCAATTCAAAGGTACCTAACAACAATGACAAAAACAATCAAACCCTTATTGTATATTGCCTTTCCCTTCACCCAACATAATTATTAATTTTTCATTTTGCCCAGCTTGTCCATGTGTTCTTCCAGCAACCATTTAAAGCAGAGATTTTAGTAACGTTCATCTTGCAGAGTTGTTGTGAGGCCTCTAGCACTGGTCAGTTGTTTCCCACAAGTGTAAACTGAAGGAGGGGTGAGTGGAGATCCAGAAGCACAACTGTAAAGACTCATTGCTGCTGTTAGAGCCAACCCATAGTTGACCCCCCACGGGTTTTCAGAGACTTTAAATCACAGGAGAAGAGCTTTCTATCTTTCTTCCCCTGAGCAGCTGGTAGACTTGAACTACGTACGTGTCTTTGGATTGACAGTGCAGCTCCTTCCTCTGGAGCTCCATGGATGTAGAACAGAGAGTACTTTTACTATTAGGTGCTGCTGAGTTGGTTCTAATACAGAGATCTCCTGTAAAATAGAAGGGAATTTTGTGTGGCCCTGCACCATCCTCAGAATTTGAATTATGTCTGAGCCCATTATTGTGGCCACAGAGTCAAGTCATCTCATTGTGGCTCTTCTTTTTGCTGACTTTCCACTTTTCTATTTTTTTAAGAGAAAGACATGGAGTCTTTCCACTAAGGACTCAGTTGCTTTAGGTTTCTTTGAGTTGGATTTAATTCAATTTATGTTACAGAGCTTTAATCCACTGGTTTAAAAAAAAGATGGGAAAAATATTGTAGAAAATTAGACTCCCAAAAATGTAGATGTCAAGGTTGCTTAGTGAGTTAAATAAGTAAGGAGTATTCAGGTACTTTTCTAGTCACATGTATTTACCTCTGACAGAGTATAAATGGTGTTGTTGTTAGGTGCCATCAAGTTGGTAATGACTCCTAGTGACTCTATGAAAAACAGATATGAACCCTCATGTATCCTGTGCCAACCTCATAATTTGCTACAATCAAGCCCATTGCTGTAGTCACTATGTCAATCCACCTGGTTGAGCGTCTTCTTCTCTTCGCCTCCACCTTCCTAAGCATGATGTTCTTCTCCAAGGAATCACCTTTTCTAGCATTATGCTCAAAGTACATGAGATGAAGCTTCGCCATCCCTGCCTCCAAGGAACACTCTGGCTATGCCTTCTCCAAGACGTATCTCTTTGTTCAATTGGCAGTACACGGGGAAACTGTAACAAGGTCTTTAGGGGTTTCCAATTCCAGTTCCAGTCCAATTCCAAACTCTTTGCTCCAAAGAGTGAGCTCAAGTGTGTTATGTGTGCTGTCAACCCAAAGATCAGTAGTTCAAAGCTACCCAGGGAGGGACAAAGCTCCTTGGTAGACTTCCAGCCTCAGAAAACTAATGGTTTAGAATTTTTCTTGATGGCAGTGGTTTGTTGTTTTTTAATTCACATAGTGGACTTCTCATCTTGACATCTTTACTCTTCTTCACATCTTCAATTCCATCTTGGTTCTTAGCCCTTTTCAAAGGTGAGCCCTTCCGGAAGCTTGCTATACCAAACCAGAAAGGACATCTTCCTCCTCTCAGTGTCTGAGGACTTCTCACACCTCTCTGTGGCTGTCGTAGACTCTTGGCTCCTCTCTGTGTCTCCAGGGACTAGCATGGAGTTAGCTAGTGCATGATAGTGCATTTGAGTATGTAGGGAATAGAAACCAAACCCAAGATAAGGCAGCATGAGCAGAGAGGCAGGGTTCCTAGCCTGGGGGTGGCATCCACTTCCTAAACAGCATGTCTCAGGAAACTCTATGACCTTTGATAAAAGTTGATAGTTGTAGAGAGACTTCGGGCCTTTTGTTCACAGGGTAGCTATGTATTGTGCTCAACTCGAAGGCAATCATCATCATCAACAACAACAACCACCAGAGTGGGAAAACCCATTGTCTTCATGCTGCAACAAAACCCAGTGCACTACTGCAGGCTATGCTTAGTTCCAGGCCCTGCAGTCTCCTCTGAGTCCCCACTCTCCATCAGCCTTCCCCTTGTGTCATTTGAGGTGAGGTATGTTCTCCAATACCAACGTGTTAGCACCCACTACCACTGAAGCATCCTTGGCCTTCTCACTATGGTGGCCTTAGCCTGGGGGAAACACAGCCTGCTGAATCCATCTTCTCATGAGGCTACTCCCTCTCAGCTGGCCTCTCAAAAGATGCTCTTTCTTTGTGAGGACCTTGCCTCCTCTTTGCCTATACTCCCAAGGTCTACATCCTTCTCTTTTTCCAGTTCTGTTTACATTTGTGGTCTCTTTTTCACTCCTTACCTCTCTGCCTTTATCTTTCTCTCTCTTATTCCCCCCTACCCCTTTTCTTTCTATCATTCTTTCTTTCATACTGTCTTCTCTCTACCTCCCAATGCTTCTCATTTCTTTGTCTTTCATCTGCTTCTGGGTCTGCCAGTCTTTGTCCTTTCTCTTTTGCTCTCATCATCATTTAAAAGGTCATAATGTGGAAGAAGACTGGGGAATGGAGGCTGAGCTTTAGAACTGTTGTTGATAGGTGTCATAGCAAGTCAATGAGTAGTAGACCTGAATCCCCCTCTTCTGTGCCACTCTTGGCATCTGTGACACCCTAGAGCCCATTGCTGAAGTCACTGTGTGAATACATCTCATTGGAGGGTCTTTCATACTTCACTGACCCTCCATCTTTCCAAAAAAGATGTCACTTTCCAAGAAATAACCTCATTTACATGTCCAAAGTATGAGAGATGTTGTTGGCTTCCACAAATTGTCTCCATGTCACCCTCTGAACCTGCCCTTTTCAGGCTGTTGAAAGAGTCAAGGAATTAGAATGTTAAAGTGTTGTTGTTGTTGTTATGCGCCGTCGAGTTGCCTGCGACTCATAGTGACCCTATGTACAACAGCCCTAAACTCCGCTCTGTCCTGTGCCAATCACAGTGTCTCTGACACTCCCATCCCGATTATCCCAGTCACTGAATCAATCCACCTCATAGAGGGCCTTCCTCTCCTGCACTGTACCTCGACCCTCCCAAGCATGATGTCCCTTTCTAAGGACCGGTCTCTCCTCACAACATGTCCAAAGTATGTTAGACGGAGCCTCAGAATCCTTGCCTCCAAGGAGCCACCCGGTTTAACCCTTTCC
>NW_006399926.1:5833629-5848703 GCF_000299155.1 Elephantulus edwardii
AACAACAACAACAACAACAACAACACCATCCTTAATATAGTTACAAAACTGACACCAGTTGCTTCCAGCCTGCAAAACTCTTTGCTTTGCCCTAGAATTCTATTTTTCATTTCATCATGTAAAGTACTTTAAAACGGCAAGTTTACCAGGAGAGGAAATACATCTTTCCTAGATTAGCAATTACCTCTTTGAAACTATTTTTCTTAGTCATATGTAAATTGTAGGTTCTCAGTGATATGTAAATTGTAGGGAGCTCTGGTGGCCTAGTGGCAAAAGCCATTCTGCATTCCCAAAGGCTCAAGTCCACTAGTTGCTCCACAGAAGAAGGATGAGCAGTCTCCTCCTATATGATTAACTGCCTCTGAAAACCTGCTGGAGGGTCAGTTATGGGTCAGTTCCAACTTAATGGTTCACAACAACAACAACAACATAAATTCTACCTTAAGTTGACTGTTTACCAGGAAGGGAACTGTATCTTCCCTGGATTAGCATTTACCTCTTTAAAACAGTATTTTCTTAGGCATATGTACACTCTTTCATAAGTAGTTTCCACTATTTTCATAAGTATTTCCTTTTGTTTACTAATAACTGTAACATCTAACCCAAGTATAAAAGCCAATGACCACTCTTGGAAGGGGAGGTGATTTTTGAGAGGATTCTATCTGTTCTCCCAGGTCTATGATAAAGTGCTTTGGATATTGCAATATACCTGTCTTACTGGGAATTGAACCATTTGTGTTCTGTAATATTTCGGTGACCACGAATGGATATTCAAACTCACCTGGTAAGTAAAAGCCACTTTTGCTTGTACTTGCTGAGAGATTTTTAATTTCACAGATAGGAAGACTCTGTGAGCAGGAGTCTTAGATGTCCACAGGTGCCAAGAGACCTCTGAGAGATCAACTCTTGGCATTCTTCATTGCCTTCGTGAATCCCTATACTTTACTTGGTAACTGCACACTTAGTAAAAATCTCTATTCTGGCCATCCCTAGGGATTACATGTGTGTTCCTGATAGCCAACTACCTGGGAGTGACTTAATGTGAGTTGCTCATTCCATATCTGTAAGAATGAGTGTGAGTTTCTCATTAATAATCTGTAAGAGTGGAGAGTGAGAACTCTAGCTCTGCCTGTTGCACTATGGTTCCTCTTTTCTGACTATATACCTAGGTGTTTATCTTTTGTACAATTGTGCCTGTGTTGTTTTCTGTCATGCTTTCGATAGCAAACTGTAGGAATGGAAGCAGGAATTCTCCATTCTTCACTCTTCATGGCACCTTGGTACCTACCTGTATCTGATCTGAGCAGATGAGTAAAAGTTGGATTGTATTTGATGAGTAGAACTTGTACTCTTTCTGATGGGTAGAAGTTGTATTTGATGGTTGTATACCTATATCACATCAAAGGATTGCACATCTATTACCACTTTCCTTTTGTTAATTTTATTTTATATTATTGCCCAAAAGGAAGAACAAAAGTTTACATTCTGGTGAAAAGTCTGTTAGTGAACATTCTATGTGATTAGCCTGTTTGCTAATATAATCCTTATCAAAAAGAATATGTTTTATTGTAGTAAAATTTAGCCTTTATCTCTTTTAGATTTTGGTGAAAATAAAAAGTAGCCTTTGTATAGATTCTTAAATTATTCAGCAGTCACTATTATTTCACTATAAGTCAAAGAAATTGAGTGAGGTCTGTACACATTGGCCTTTAATAGTCAATTCTGTAAAAATGAGAATATAGAGGGTGCCTGCTGAATGGGGCCAAAAAGAAAGAGAACCTGATCACCTAATAGAAGCAAGCAAAAATTCCCAAATTCTCATGCCCCAGGTATGATTATTATCTTAAGAAAGAGAATATAAATTTTCAGATAGCACCAAAATCAAGCCAGTGGCTTTTGATCAGTCAGCGATACCTAGTAGTGAAAACCTAGAGTCAGTCTCACCTCACAGGGGAATTGAAGAAAAGCTGCTTAAGTGCAATCTTTCAGTCTAATCCTTTCACCCAGGGCTGTTCAGAGCAAGGCCAAACAATACCCCCTCAGGCAGTTACCCAGAGACTCTAATGAATATCAACAACTCAAAGATTTTATGAAAAGCATTCTCTTTTCTCTGCCTCAGATCAATCAAATTGGAAAAATTCAGACTCTTCCCATTGATGTGACTGTAAAAATAACAGGCTTAATAATGACTTTTTTTTTCCTAAAGTGAGCATAGATTCAAGCTTTGCAAACCAAGCTTCTGGCTGATGAAGAGAAAAGACAAATAGTAGCGGCTTGCCTTTATGGAGACTATTCTACTATAATTGCTTCACTAAGCCTAATTGTCATTCAAATGGCAGAAGCCTATGGCAAGGGCAGCACAAAAAGTAGTCTTAAAGGCTAAACAGAAGAAAAGAAGCCCCAAATAAACTTGAAAATGACAGGAACCACTCTGCAGCAACCAAATGGAAATCTTTCCCAATTTTTGAAAGGCTACACCAAGCTTTATGTATGCATATGTGAAAGGTCACCTGGAAGCTGGGCAGCATTCTGCGTAGACACACCCCTTGGGTAACATTCCAGTTCTGCAGCCAGTCAAAGAAAGTACGACCACTGGCCACTTTCTGCTTAACATCAACGGTGATGCAACTCACTTAAAGGGTCCTGGGCAGCTCCATACAGGGGAAGAGACAAAGCGCATCCAATTAATATCCTCTACAGGGAGGCAGCCAGGAAATTAAAAGACGTATTGTGATAGGAAAGTCTGCTGTGAGGGACCTCTCTAAAGTACTGAAGAGCAACCGTGTGTCTCTGGAGACTAAGGTGCATCTGGAACAGGCCATGGTCTTTGCAATCACTTGTTATGCATCAGAAAGCTGGACAATGACCAGGGAGGATAGAAGGAGAATTGATGCTTTTGAGCTTTGGTGTTGGAGAAGAGTGTTGAGGGTACCATGGACTGCTAAGAAAACAAACAGATTCATCCTGGAAAGGGTTTAAACTGGGCTGCTCCTTGGAGGCAAGGATTCTGCAAGGATTCTGAGGCTTCGTCTGACATACTTTGGTCATGTTTTAAGGAGAGACGGGTCCTTGGAGAAGGACATCATGCTTGGGCAGGCACAGGAGAGGAAGGCACTCTGGGAGGTGGATTGATTTGGTGACTAGAGCAATCGGGATGAGTGTGTTGGAGACAATGAGATTGGCACAGGACAGAGCAGAGTTTACAGCTGTTGTACATAGGGTTGCTATGAGTCGCAAGAGACTCGACGGCACATTAACAACAACAGGGAGCTGACCACCAATTAGAGGAAGCTGACCACTGATTAGAGAGAGCTGACCACCAAACAGATCAACTTACATCCACCCCTCTCGCCCACCCCTCCCCCCCACATAAAACCTTTGTTGTAATTTTTCTGCACCTGACTTTCCATCCCCACTGCCTCCCTCCAGCCTGCGGGTACGAAGCTGGCACAAGAGCTGATAATAAATTCTGTTGTTTTACATCATCTGGTTCTCTGGGGTTTTTTGGTTGTTGTTTTTGTGTTTCGTTTTTGTTTTTGGTTTGTTTTGGGTTTTTTTGCCTTTTTACCTCAGGATATGGAGCTTTGCCAAGTAGACTCAATTAATGTCTGAATGATTAACCTGACTTTTGTTTCCCAGAGCATCCCTGACATTACAGGGTAACTGCAAAAATTTGACTGGGCACAAACTGAGCTGATTAACATTGTATCTGAGGTATTCAACAACTGAGAATGCCAGATACCTCTAGCCAATGCTGTCTTTCTAAAAGGTAAGACTACTTTACATAAGACTATGGGACCCTAAGGAAACCCCCCAAAAAGGAAAAAGGAGACCAGACAAAGACAAGGGGGCATACTATATTACAAAAAGCAAACACTCTAGAAGAAGGCCTATCCAAGTCCTGGGGAGGGCCCTATTCAGAAGAACCACCTTCCACTTGGGAGGATGATTGAACTCGCTGATTCATCTGAAGAGTACTAAAAGGGCTGGAGTGGGAGGAGATTAAATCTGATTTGTCAGTGACTTCTGTTATCCCTCTTGCCTCCCTCAAATAAACACCAAAGACGCCAGGCAACAATGACTTGTCAATGTCTCAGAAAAAAATCTAAAAATCAGTTATTCCTGAAATCTTCCCCCACAGTTCTTCACTGAGAAAACAAAGAAAAAAGGAGAAAAATGACTTTTCATATGCATGTCTGCCCAGTTAAGACAGAGTCTGCTTTTAAAACAAAACTGCCTGCGCAAATAATTTTTTCTTCTTAAAACTCAGAACATGGAGGTGGGAGTCTCTTTTTTTTTATTAAATTTTATTAGTTTTAATTAACATTTACAGAGATTTTTGGGTTTCCATTCATTCATTGTTGTAGATTTGTCCCCTCCCAAGGCTCCCCACCACCAGACATTACCCTCTTGGAAAAGTAAAAGAAAAGATTCTTTCATTATTTTACAAACCCTACCCCAGGTCCACTCCACCATGTAGCCATCGCTCTAGACTCCTGTCATGACAGAAATACCTAATCACATATCTCTTTTAAACAGTTTTGTCGGAGGTGGGAGTCTCTTGCAGCACATGCCTGACAAGATATCATTCAAGTCCTAGAAAACCATACAAAATAGCCTGAGGAGGTAAAAGACCAGATTTGAGTTTCTGAAAGCATCCAGAGTGACAATGGAAATGAAGGTTTAAAAAGCAACTATAGCGAGCTCTAGTGGCCAAGTAGTAAGAAGCTGTGCTGCAATCCCAAAGTTGCACAGTTTGAATCCACCAGATGTTCCTCTGGAGAAGGAGGGGCAATTTCCTGTGCCAGTCAGATTGGATTTGATGGTATACAACAATAACAACAACAAAAGCAACAGTATGAAGAAGTGAATGGTCGAGCCCTGTCAGGAAACAGAGCTCTTGTAAAATCAGGTGTTGCTTTAGCCTTGCTCTGAATTAAAGTAGCACCAGAAGTAGGCTTAAATTAATCGCATAAAATTGTGTATGAGATATTTTATTTAAGACACTTTCCTCCATTTCCTCCTCCAATACACCAGTAAGAAACATTTCCCTTTCTTTGTAACTCACAAGTTTGTTCTCTCTAGGTTAGCTCCCTTTCATATTACAGGTAACCTGAACACCGAGTCTTGTTCCAGCATCCAAATCCTGAGCCCTGTTCCAGAAACAAAAGGGTGGCATGACTGCCAGCTAAGGGAACAAAGTTGGACAGAACTGCAAAATTCAGCCAGTCAATCCCACTGGACTCACCCACAAAAGTAAAAAAAATAATGCTTCCTTTCCACCTAAAAATAGAAGAAGAAAAGAAAAAAAAATTGGTTTCTGTTAGTTTCACTGTGCAGCCATCATGTTTAATGCTAAAAAGCTATTTCTTTGATGACCTATGCATTTAAAAGCTTCATGTACCATAATGTTGGTCAAGCTCTTAATAGTTGTCTAACTCAGTAAAATTAACTATCTGTCTTAAACATTAAGAACTTTATTTTCTTTGCTTGTTTCAATAAAAATTAATGCAGGGCTAATTAAGCAATAGTAAAGAATATAAAAAGTATGCCCAGGTCTCTATAGCCACATGAAAGACAGTGAGAGTGGTAACCAGTTCTTTTAAAGAAACTGTAGAGTAGCAAAGTTCAGTTTATGCAAAGCTGTGAAGAATGTACAAAGAAGTATCAGTTAAAGAAAAGAATAAGAACATTTCATAAAACCTTTTAAATGGGTGAAATCTACTAAATGAAATAAAGTACATCCATATAGTTACTTGTAACTGTGTTAATCCTTTAAGAAGTAAAAAAAAAAAACAAAAACAACAAAAAAACACCCTAAAAGTAAGAGCCTTTAATCACAACAGAAAAGTTGAACAACTAACAAAAGTAATAATATTTTAATTGTCACCCAAACAAGATTTGTAACAATTTAATGTTGTTCCTGCATAGTAGAATGTCTCTGAAGTATTACTTATTGTTAAGTTATGTGGGGGGAAAAGGCAAATAAAAACCCTAGCAGTCTGTAACACTCCTTTGCTTCCTGATGATTGTTTTCTAATATATGTCTGCACTCCCTGTTTGATAGACATAACATGCAGCTTCAACTCAAGACCTCCAGTAAAGTGATAAAGTGGGTTCCTCTTCCCCCTTTCATTTCAATGCTCCTGTTCAGTATGAAACAACCAGTCTACACACCTATTCCCAAATGGGGAACCCACAAATAAAGTAAATCTCTTTGTAAAGAAGCTCTACTTTCCCCAGAATCTGCCCTAAATCAGAACAACCTCTGATTAAAACAAGTCTTTTAAGACTGATATAAGTAAAGGGGAGAGATGATAGAGTAGTAGTAATAAATTCCAAACATATCAGTTAGTATAGTTTTATACTGACATTGGTTGCTACCAGCCTGTAAAACTAGCTGCTTTGCCCTAGAATGCTATTTTTCTTTCAGTCATGTAAAGTACTTTAAAACTGACTATTTGCCAAGAGAGGCAATGTATCTTTCCTAAGTTAGCATTTACCTCTTTGCAACTGTTTTTCTCAGTCATATGTAAATTGTACCATAAACTGTCCATTATCAGGAGGACAAATGCATCTTTCCTAGATTAGCATTTACCTCTTTAAAATAGTATTTTCTTAGTCATATATAAACTATTTCAAGAGCTGTTTGTTTACTAAACTATAACATTTGTAACATCTAACCCAAGTATAAAAGCCAATGATCACTCTTAGATGGGGAGGCAGTTTTTGAGAGGATTCTCTCTGCTTTCCCAGATCTGCAATTAAGTGCTTTGGATATTTCAATCCATATGTCTTATTGGCAACTGACTATGGAAAGAATCCCTTGTGTTCAGTCACAAGAGGAGATATGTGGGAGCCCAAGGGCAGAGTGGCTTGGGCAATGTGTTTTCCAGAAACTTAGACCAGGAAGAACACGGACCACATGTGCTTCTGGCTCGGCAGGTTCTGCCATGCAGGCTGACTCAGGACAAGGCCTTAATTAGAGGGGAGCTCTGACAAAGAGGTGTCATTAACTGGGAGCAGTGTGGGTGGAGGCAGGATCTCTTGGAGGTGTGGCAAGGTCTTCTTGGGGATTTTCCACATTAGGTTGAAGTGGAAGTGTATCCCTGGGAGCTCCTTTCAGGGCAATCAGACCCTCTAGTACCCAACAAGGATGCAATTGCCTACAGGGAAGGGGAACTGTGAAGTTTTTTATTCCTTCTCCAAGGCTACGTTCACATGTAACTTCTGAGTCCGGCTTTGTCTGTTTTTATTATTGTAATTTGAGTGAAAGTTTACAAAGCAAATTGTTTTTTCTTTTGGCCCTTCTTACACATTTGTTTTATAACATTAATTATAATACCCATGATGCCATTGCATGTTTCTCATTCCTTCCTCCTAATTCTCAGATCTATTAATCCTATCCTGTCTTCAGGGCCTTATCCTTGGGCAAATGCTGCTCTCTTGATCTTGAACAAGGTGAAGACTGAGTGCTTATTTGCTGTTGTTGGTCACCTATCTCCTATGGGGCTGAAATTTAAGCCAGGAGTACAGGGTAGGGAGCAGGTGGGAGTTTTGTTTCAAGTTTGAAGAGTGACCAAAGGCCATAGTGTCAGGGGTATCAGTCCAATTAAGTCTAACTATTAAGACTTTCAAATGACTGTGTTATTCTTAGTTGTTGTTCTGTGCTGTTGAGTCAGAACCAACTCATAACTGTCTCTTCAGGGAGTTTTCAGAGGCTGCCCACTGCAAGGGTCTTATTGGGGATTTTCCACAGTTGGCTGGGACAGATGAGCACATTGCTCACCTTTCTCCCTTGGAACAGTGCAACTCCTCACCACTCGGTCACCAGAGCTCCCTTATTCGTCTTCAGCAGTTTGTTAATTTAAGATTATTTATTTATGTCTTTCTCTCTCTGTATATGTTATATTGCCTGACTTTCTCACTAGATTGTAAACTCTTTGAGGGCAGAGACCACATACGGGTGGTGCTTTCTAAACATTTTAGAAGGAAGACATGCTGAAGGCTCGGGCTGTGACTGTCTACTGTCTGGTCTTGAGCCAGGTAGCAAGTGCAGGTGATTTTGCTAGGTCCACCTCAGTGAACTCCCACTGGGCAGCGTGTGGGGAGGTCTAGGTTCGCAGAGAAGATGGTGGAGAAGTCTAAAAGAAAATTATCTGGGATCAAAGCAGATCATAGAGAAGACCACTTTAAGTGGGTAACTGAGAGAGTTGAGTGCCCTTAACAGTTGATGGGCCTTTCTGTAGGCAGGCTCTGTGTCGTCCACCTGATATGTGTGATTTCATTTTAATCCTCAAAACAGCTTGGTGGAGCAACCATTGCCCCTCTCCTCTTTGACAGCTATGGAAATGGAAGCTCAGTTTGAAGATATGAAACGAGTCCTCTAAGGTCACAAAGCTAGTCTGTGTCAGCTGGATTTCTGTTCCTTTGTCTTTTTCCCAACACGTACTGTTCTTGGCTTACTCATGTTCCTTTTTCTGATTGGTGACAGAAGTGGTTCCCCTGACACAGATAGTTATCTGGTTACTTCTTGATCACACAATATTTCCCAAGTAATGAGATTATACATGTAATACCTATGCACACAGCTCTCATTGACCTGGTGGGACTCTTCATCACTGCTGCTATGAACCCACATCTCACCCCACCACGTCCTCACCAGGCCTGTTTTTCAACCTCAATGCAAGACTCTGAGATTGAGATCAAGTTTGTCTTGATTTAGTCATGTTAGTAGTGTTTCCCCATAGATCAAATCTGTTGAAATCTTTCTGAGTCTTGATTGTGTCATTCCTGTGGACCACTGTTCACTTACATGCCATCAACATTTTAATGAAAATCTTTTATCACCATTCCCTGAACGTCACATTAAGTGTACACAGAATGCTCTACATTTCTACATTACATGCTGCCCCATTTAAACCCCACTAGAGCCCTGTGAGGTGAGCACTACTAGCCTCACATTGTAGATGAAGAACTGAGATGTTCCCAAGAACCTATGCTGAGTGCTCAGCACAACCACTGACTCGTGTGCCCTTTAAAAATGATAGTTTGAGTGAAATTAAAAAACAAATTAATTTTTCATTCTACCATTCATAAATGTGTTATTCTATAACATTAATTTCAATACCCGCAATGAAATTGTACTTCTCTCACTTCTTCCTTATAATTCTGATTTCCAGTGATCCGTCTATACCTGTCCATGTCTTCCCTTTATTAACCCTGTGCACACCATCCTCCTATTGTTTATTGCCTTTCCCTTTAACCATCTTAATAGGTGCCTATTATCTATGTGGGGAGCTCTGCTGGCACAGAGTTACACTGCTAACCGCAACGTGACTTCTTTCTGGTGGTTCAAACCCACCACAGGAGAAGGACGGGTATCTCCTCCTGTGCAATTACACAGCCTCTGAAACCCACTTGAGGGTCAGAGATTAATAGATTTTGATTCAATTGTGATAAATTGACAATTATCTATTTACTAATTTTCACTATTTCTCTTTCCATTCACAAAAAGGATTCTGTCCTTACAAACTTTTCCTTAGCTTTTTTATGACGGTGATCTTATACAATATTTGTTCTTTTGTGAATGACTCATTCTACTCACCATAATGCCCTCTAGAGTCATCCATATTGTACAGTGTTTTACAAATTCTTTCTTGTTTTTTGGTGTTGTGTAGTACTCCGTTGTGTCAACATATCATAGTTTCTTTATCCACCATCTATTGTGGACATTTCGGTTGTTTTCATCCCTTAACTATTATAAATAATGCTGCAATGAACATGAATGTGCATGTATCTGTCATAGCTCTTATTTCTTCAGGAGATAGTAATAGGATAGCTGGATCAAATGGTCTTTCCATTGCCAGCTTTCTAAGGAAGTGTCAAGCTGCTTTCCATAGTTTTGAACCAGTTTACATTCTTACCAGCAGTTTGTAACTCAACGGTGTACAACAACAACCACCACCACCAGCAGTTTTGAGAGTTCTAATCTCTCCACCTCCTCATCAATATTTGTTGTTTACTATCCTCTTGACTTACTGTCCATTGTTGTTGGGGCAAGATGATAGTCCATTATTATTTTGATTTGCATTTCTCCAGTAGCTAATAATCTCAAGAATTTCTTCATGTGTTTGTTGGCCATCTTCATGTCTATTTTTGTGAAGTGTCTTTTTCATGTCTTCTGCCCACTTTGTAATTTGTCTTTTTCTTGATGAGGTGTTGGAGTTTTCTAGAAATTTTAGGGTGAGTTCCTTGTCAGATATGTCATTGTCAAGAATTTTTTCCCCCCAGTCTGTAGATTCTACTTTGACTGTTGGGGAAGTTTTTGATGCATATAAGGATTTAATTCTTAGAAGGTTCCAATCCTCTAGTTTATCTTCTACTGATTGAACATTTTTTGTTATGTCTATATCATAGATTATGTACCCTAAGTTTGCCCCCATATTTTTTTATGATTTTTAATAGGTTTAGATTTTATCCCTAGGTCCTTGATCCATCTTGAATTAGTTTTTATGTGTAGTGGGAAGTATGAAGTTTGTTTCAATTTTTTGCAAATAGGTGTTCCGTTTTGCCAGTACCTTTTGTAAAAATACTATCTTTCCCCCTATTTAATGGATATCACCTCTTTATCAAAGATCAGCTGTATTTGGGTGGATGGATTTACTTCTGGCATCTCATTTTTATTCCATTAGTCCACGTCTCTGTACCAGTACCAAGCTATTTTGATTACTGTAGGTGTTTAATAGGTTTTGAGATTAGAAAGTGTAATGCCTCTTACTTTATTGTTGTTGTTGTTGCTTTTCTTTAATAATGTTTTGCTTATCTGGGATCACTTTCCTTTTCCATATAAAGTTGGTGACTTATATTTTCCACTTATTTTAAGAATGATGACAGATTCTGACTTGGGATTGTATTATATTCGTGGATAGATCTTGGTAGTATTGACTTTTTTTCCTTGTGTAGCTTTTTGCTTATTGAGCTGTGGTGGCTTAGTGGTAAGGAGTTGTGCTGCCAACTCAAAGACACTCAGTTCAAATCCACAAGGTGCTTTGCAAGAGAAAGGTGGCCAATTGCTTTCCATGCAATTTATAGCCTCTGAAAGATGTACTAGGGGGTAAGCTCTGAGTCACTTCCTACTTGAAGGTACACAACAACAGGGCTTTTTGCATAATAACCTCCTATTTGACCAGAATCCACTAAACCACAACTCTCTTTTTGTTCCTTGCAATAGCCACAATATCCTAAAAGATACTGTTACCTGAATCCTTAATTCAGGATGCTGGAGGGAGAGAGGAATAATGGATAGAATATATGTATGGTATGTGAGGTACCAGCATTCATTACCGGCCATCAGACCACTTCGATTTTGAGGCATCTTCAACCATCATTTCATTCATTATTATCCTCTTATCACTTCCAAATCCAGATATTTTATTATTTTTTTACCAAAAACATGACCCAAACCTATGCCTCACTGCTATTGAATCTATTTTGACTCATAATGACCCTCCTTCAGTTTTCTGAGGCTATAAATGTTCACAAAAGGAGACTTGTATTTCTCCAGTGGAGCAGCTGGTGGATTTAAACCACTTACTTTTTGATCTAGCAGCACAACACAGAACCCAATAGGCGACTAGAGGTCTTTCAATTAATTTATAATTATCATCTCTCTTAGTTTTTTAGTGCATATGCAATGTTGTTAATTGTTGTGTGCCGTTGAGCTGGAACCAACCCATAGCTGACCCTCCAGCAGGTTTTCAGAGACAATAAATCACATGGGAGGAGACTGCCCATCCTTCTCCACAGAGTAGCTGGTGGATTTGAACTGTGCACTGTTTGGCTGGCAGCACAGCTCTTTACCACTAGGCCATTTTCCAGGTGTGCTTCTTCTGATATGAGGGGCACCTGACTCAGATATAGCCCTTTAACCCCTCTTGTTAACTTTAAGTAAACTCATTGGTTACTGAACCAGGCATAATACTATGATATTCCTATAGGGAATTTTCCATTTCAACAGTGGTTTATGGAGCATGGTCATGGCTATGAACCTCCTTTGGTGTTTAGGGAAATAAAAATGTGTTAGTGCTTAAAATCATGGCGATTCTTGATTTGGATTCTTGTTCCAATGAAACCAAAGATATTATTCAACCCTCTTTGTTAGTTTTCCCATTAAATTTAGGTATAATAAAATTCTCTTAAAAGAGAAAGAGAGGAAGAATTTAAAATATTACAAATAAGATAAGGGATGAAATATCCACAATTCCTCAAACTGAGTGAATTAAAGACAACAAATATTACCTCCTTCTGGAAGAAGTTTTCATGCTAGGATGGTTTGGGAACAAGGTAAGAGAAGTGAAATGTATCTTGTGGGCCCCTATCTTCCGTGGACTTGGCAGACCCTCAATGATTATGAAGGATCCCTGGTTAAAGAATTTGGCTGCTAGCTAAAAGATTGACTGTTGGAACCTATCAACTGCTCCCTTGGAAAAGGTGAGGCAGTTGGCTTCGGAAGTGATTTACAGACTTGAAACACTGCAGGGCAGGTCTAGTTTGCCCTCCAGGGCCACTGTTGGTTGGAATTGATTTCACAAAGTGGTCTCGATTTGCCTTTAGTGATCATGAGCTGTGAGGCATGACACTTTTCTCCCCCACTCTTTCCTCTGCCTGGAAAATTCTTCCTTCTTTATTTCTTGCTTGGTCAATTTCCACTGAACCTTCAGTTCCTAGTCTAAATGTCATGTCTTCAGAGAGGACAGTCCCTCTCCTCTCCTCCTAAACCCACACCTCACAGACATGTACTCACTTAGAACTGTCTACTGCCCCCATCGCACCATTTGGAATGGCATCATTGATTTTGTGATTATTTACTTTTTATTTATTTTACCTACAATATTGTGAGCTTTATGGGGATGGGGACCTCACACAGTCAGCTCCTGACATGGTATCTAGTACTCTGGCACATTGATCTCTCCTTGCTGTTGAGTTGGAACTGACCCATAGCTGACTGTCCGTTGGTTTTAGGAAGGCTGTAAATCACACAGGAGGAGATTGTCCATCTTCTTTCCAGGCAGTAGCTGGTGGATTCAAACTGCTAGAGGGCTGCTGCCTTTGAGTTAGTGCCCTAGTGCACTGATAGTAGCTCGATAAATATCTATGGAGGGATTCCTGAAAAAAGAATGAGTGAGTCCCATGGCCCCCAAGCCCCCACTGCTGAGCCCATGCCACTGCTGCAGCTCCATGGGGCCTTCACAGCTGGACGCCAGGGATCCCCTCACCTGTGATGGACAGCGGGGGGGGGGCAGGCCCCACAGCTAGTATGATGGAACCTCCACACTGCCACAGAAAACACATATCCTAAGATAAATTCTCAGAAGCAAGATGGTGGCGACAAGAGATGCAGTGTGAGAAGCGGGAGGCCCGGGAAGCCACATTCAAACAGGCCACGCAATTTATAAACAGCCAAGCAGCTGACTGCCAGCCATCAATATGGACTGAAGCTTAACATCAAGAGGACAAAGATTCTCAAAAGAACATGGGTCTGTTCCCTTTCCTACAGGCAACCTTAACATTGAATTTTGCTCCAGACCTGAACTCTGAACCCAGTTCCAGAGACAAAAGGGAACTATAACTGCCAGCTAAGGAAACAAAGGAGGATGGAGCCTCAAGGTTCAGCCAGCCATCACCACTGGACCTCCTTGGCAAACACTTTGCTGTCCAGAGAGCAGTAAACCTCAGAAAAATATCTTCTAACTGAACAAGAAGGCATGCAGCTTTAACTCAGGACCACCAGTATGGTGTTAAAGTGGACTCCAATTCTCCCTTCACATCAATGTCCCTGTTCAGCATGAAGAAGCCAGAGAGTTTGCATCCCATTACAAAATAAGACATCCACAAGTGAATAAGACAATTTCTTTGTTTTTTAAAAAAAAATTGATCACCGTTGGACTATGCTCACCATTACCCTGTCTCTTCT
The DNA here is from genome assembly GCF_000299155.1 of Elephantulus edwardii. Taxonomy (NCBI): domain Eukaryota; kingdom Metazoa; phylum Chordata; class Mammalia; order Macroscelidea; family Macroscelididae; genus Elephantulus; species Elephantulus edwardii. The sequence goes on from NW_006399926.1 coordinate 5,847,605, forward strand.
GATCCCCACTGGATCTTTCTCATTTCCTTCGCCCACCACCCCACCCATCAGCCCTGTGATTTCATCCCTGCCCATCCTTAATCTTCTGCTCCCAACCCTCACTCCCCTGTATCCCCATACCTGCTTTTCACAATAAAAAAGAGAGAGCAAGAGAAGAAACAAAACAAAACCCCAAACCAAAAAACTATGGAATACATCAATGCTTTACTAGTATCTCTTTGTGTTTAAAACAATAGTATTTAAAAAGATGATATGAGTGCTTTTCAAGTCTGAGATGTTTTGGAGCCTAAGGCTAGGAATGTGGGTCACACTTCTCAGTAGCATTGGGGTGGAAGATGGGTTAGGGAAGAGAACAGGGAGGACTTGCAGCAGGAGTCTTACTCATCTTGGCCAGTAGGTGGTGCGGGTGAGCCAGCTCAAAGCCCTGACTAGGGTTGCGTAAGACCTGTTTGTGACAGTTGGAGCTCACAGGGATAACTGCCTGGACCTGCTGAGTGAAGAGGCAGAGAGTGTTCAGCTGGCATGAGGTACAGTAAAGAAGGAAGAATGACTGGAGGATGCCAACCTGTTGGAGTAGTGCCTGCAAAGATTGACTGGGTGTTGATCTCCTGGTATTTCTGGTAGTAATGATACTCTTGGGACATCAGCATCCAGAACAACCAGGCAGTCTGTCTTGAAACTTGAAGGTCATAGAAGAGTTATGCATGTGCTAGATGAGTCCTTGATGCTGCCTAAAGTAAAATCCTGTTCCCCCTCTTCTCACAATTACTGCCTAATTTTACTACATTCAAACACCTTACATGTAAAACTCAAATATATACCAAGAAGTAATTTGATACTGCATGGTATAAAAGTAATTTGATACTGCATGGTATAAAATCAGGAAAGGTATTCATCCTTTCTCCATAACCATTCAATGTGTATGCTGAACAAGTAATTCAAGAATCTGGACTGTTGTTTGTTGTTGTTGTTATGTGCCGTCGAGTCGCCTGTGACTCAACGACCCTATGTACAACAGCCCTAAACTCCACTCTGTTCTGTGCCAATCGCACTGTCTCTGACACTCCCATCCCAATTATCCCAGTCACTGAATCAATCC
>NW_006399926.1:5850228-5869595 GCF_000299155.1 Elephantulus edwardii
GAGTTCGGCCCTTTTGATTTTCCGACTCCAACTCCTTGCACATTTCATTGTAATATTTTGCTTTGTCATCCCATGCTGCCTTTTGAAATCTTCTATTCAACTCTATGCGAAGAAATATGTGGCATCAAGGTTGGAGGAGGACTCATCAACAAGCTATGTTACGTAGATGGTGCAACCTTGCTTGCAAAAAGGATGGAGACTTGAAACACTTACTGTAGAAAATCCAAGATGATGGATTTCACCTCAACACAAAGAAAATAATCTCCATAAATGGATCAATAATATAATGGAGAAAATAAGTAGAAAAAGGATTGAAGTTGTCAATGAGTTAATTTTACTTGGATGTCTAATCCACAGGCATGGAAACAAAAGTCAAGAAATCAGGAGGTGGAGTTCCCTGGTGGTCCCATGAATCTGTCTCTTGCTTCAACAATGTTTGGATGGAACAGACTGGCCACTGCCCACTTCAAGCTTCTGATTACCCTCCAACCTCACCTCCAGGTGTTACCTTTGGACCATCCTCTTAGCTGTCTCCTGTTTTCAGGGCCAATTAGCACCACTTTTTGCTGTTAGCCCCAAGTCCTCGACCAACTCTGAATTTTCAGATCTTTCAGGCCTAAGTGGAGGCCAATGTGTATGGTCTGGTCAACCTGCACGTGTGGGCCTCCTACATCTACGAAGTGAAACTGCTAAAGAAAATGGGTGACCATCTGACCAACATTAAAAGACTGGGCGGCCCTCAGACTGGCTTGGGTGAATGTCTCTTTGAACAACTCACCCTCAAGCATGACTACGGGCCTGTGGGGACCAACTGGGAGACCTCTGCATGCCTCAGCCATCAGTGGCAAGCTACTTCTTCACACCCTGGGTAGCATCTTATCCACCCAGAAGCTCCTAGCCCAAGCATTAGACCAAATGAAAAAAAAAAAAATTAAAGCTTTTTGCAACCGAAAAAAAAAAGAAAGAAATCTGAAGATGTATTACATTGGACAAATCTACTGTCAAGGTCCTCTCTAAAGTGCTAAAGAGCAAGGGTATCAGTTTAAAGACCAAGGTGCACCTGTTCAAAGCCATGCCATTTTAAATTGAGTCATACGTATGAAAGTTATACAATGAATAAGTAAGATCATGAAGAACGGGTGTCTTTGAATTCTGGTGTTGGCAAAGCATATTGCATATTCCATGTAGCATCAAAAGACAAAACAAATGAAGTGCAACAAGGGTGATTCTTGTGGACAAGCTTGGTGAAACTATTCTGTACATAAATTGGGCATATTGACAGGAGACCCCAGCATACAGTCTTATAAGGCTGTTATGAGAAATAAATGAGAGAATACACGTGAATTTCCTGATACTGCCAAGATCACAATAGGTCTCAGTAGATATTTAACTACTGTTTACACTCAATTAGCAAATCTTGGGATTTCTTTTTAGCTCAGAAATGTCTCCTGGCAGTAACCTCTCCCTTCGTTTTCCAGGCTGTGGCTTGAGTTAACAGATTCATTATTTCTTACCTGAGTGTTTAATTAGTCACATTACTGGCCTTCCATTTTTCATCCTGCTAATGGTAAGATATTTCTTAAAGACAAAAGAAAGCAATCAATAAAACAAACAAAGTGAGTGCAGGCCTGTCAGACTCTTGCTGGTATTTGCTATCCATAGGATTGAACAGAAACTTCTCACAAGCTGTGGTGAGACCTCCCTGTCCTCATCCACGCCCTTCCTTGTCCCTTTTGTTCTTGCCTGACCCAACCAACACACCTATTTCTGAATATTCAGGAGCCTTTGAGTCAGCATGTTTGAGTGTGCTGTTCCTTCTTCCTGTGTGTCCCTTCCCTTGCTTCTCTTCTTGATAAGCTACTAGTTCTAAAAAAACCCAGGGAAACCATACATCTTCTGTTTATCCCTCCATGGCAGAGCTGTGGATCAAGGATCCAGGAAACTTACTTTTCATGCAGTGTGATTGTTTTACTTATTCTTCTATTTCACTCATTTAAATTGTGAGCTTCGTGGTGGTTGGGATCCTTTCTGTCTTATTTGCATCTGCATCTTCTACTAGGTGCCGAGGCACATGCTACCAACCAGTTACCAGTTGCTGCCTTGTGGCAAACTATGCGTGCAGAGCAGAATGGCTCCAGATGGTCTTCACAGATCTTTTAGAAACAGATCACCAGTCCTATTTTCCGAGGCACCCCTGGGTGAGTATGAACTGCCAACCCTTCAGTTTGTAGCCTGGCACTTAAACACTTGTGTCACTCAGGGAATTCTAGGCACATACTAGATAATCAGTAACTATTTCTGGAATGGATAATGAGCTAATAATGATTTTGGCTTGTCTGTATCCCCACTAAAATTTGAGCTCCAGAAAGGCTTGTCCTGTGTGCAGTTCATCCTTGAGCCCGTTGTGACTGGCTGTGTTAGTTGCTTGTTTGTGTGAGTGAATGAGCAAGTCACAGGGGAATTCCACTCTGGAGAAAGACAAAGGTATACCCTTCGGGAGCACTGCAGTTCTCAGTGTCACTGAGGAGCCCAGGATGGTCCAGTTGGTGAGGCAGAAGAATCAGGTCTGTAAACTCCAAAGCCAGCACACTTCCCTAGTTTTGTGTACACTCGACCACCACCTTCAAAGTTGGCACTTCAACCTCATCCAGAAGCATCTTAGGAGACAATTCTAAAAGATCACAATCTGGAAGAGTCTATGGAATAATTCTACTCTGTGCACATAGAGTTGCCATGAAGTGACTCAATGGCACTAACCCTATTACCACCATAACAAAATCTATGAAGGATGGAGGGAGACTACCTATTTACAATGGTTATAACTGAGCCCCTGTCAGGAAATACAGATCACCTGTAATGTTGCTTACCCAGTGCTGTGACCTATATGTCAGACACTTGCAAGCAGCTAGGTGGCATTCATCATAAGTGAGGCTTTAGGTGACATACATAAGGTGCAATGCTACTATTGACCAGTAGGGAGCAGGAAGGATCTGTCGTGTTCACTACGTATGAAATGCTGGCAGCACCATACACTCTTGAGTCAGACTGCCGAGTTGGTTGAGATCTTAAAGCAAAACAGTGACTTCCTCCAACCTAGATAGAGATTTATTGATGTGAGTTCTACCGCAGCCATGTGAGGGGGATTTTATCGCCCTTTCCCCTCCCCCATTTTACAGACTCTAGTTGAATGGTCTACCCATAATCACACAGCCTTGAAGCCCCTGGATCTCCAACTCCAGTCATTTTGCTATACATTTTTAGCTTTTTCTGGGACATTACACCTACTCTCTTGTAGATTAGATCTCACATGTATTTCACCATCCTCATGGCGTTTGAGCTCATTGCTACTGCCACTGTGTCAATTGATCTCTTTTGGGTCTTCCTCTACTTCACTGGTCTTATTTTACCAAACATGATGTCATCATCCGTGGACTAGTACTTCCTAAATAACTCGTCCAAAGTCCATGAGAAATTATAAAGACCATTTGAATTCACCAGCTTCTCTGAAGGAGAAAGATGAGCAACCTTCTCTGATGCAGTTTATCGCCTCTGAAAGCCCACTGAAGGGTTTGCTGAGTTAGTTCCGACTTATGATTACACAACAACAGTTTCTAAAAACATGTAGGCTATACTTCTTCCATGACAGATTTGTTTGTTCTTCTGGTAATCTATGGACAATATTCCATTTCCTTTGACAGCAACATATTACAAAGACTCTTTTGTCTTCCTTATTTATAAGATTTTGTATTCATATAAGACAATTGTGATGATAGTTGCTATGTCTATAATTTCAATTCTTTCTTCCATATTTGCACTTTCCCCCATAATTGTTCATGTTGTTGCATGTCGATATATTTCTTCTGGATCCCTGACTCTGATGTATTCACTTTATTTGCATTCTTTTTTAAAAATTTTTTTTAATTTGCATTCTTTTCTCGCACTTTCATCTGTAGCTGTTCATATTCCCTGTCTCTGGCGTATTCACTTTATTCATTCTTACCTTTTTCTGTAGCTGCTCATATAACTTCATGTTGACATATTTGTTCTGCCCACTTGCCATATGCTTTGCTTATTTAGGAGAATGTTTGTTTTACTTTTTCACAGTGTTTGAAGCTGCCTGCTGCTTCCTTGTCATTATGTGAAGTTTTGCTTGCCATGGGTTAAGGTCATTTCTATTGTGTCTGTGTAGATGTTTGGCAGTTCTTTATCTTTGTGATGTTATTGATTACTTGCAGACTTAAAGTGTTCCCTTTATGGTGGAGGGCACCTTGTTATACCAAGTCCTTTCTGGTTCTGTGCTGTGGGAAAACTCTCCTTTATTAAAGTTCTTTAACTTCCCTCTGGTCTGCAGTGAAACCCTGAGGGAATCTCCTCTACATGCTGCCTGTCTCTTCTAAAGTTTGTAATTATTCTGGTGGTAGTGGTGCACAGAGGGCTGGAGACCAGTGGGCTGGAGACCAGCTTCCCCGTGGTTACTATACTCTCTCTATTGGGGATAGGGGAGGAGAGCGCAGGATCAAGTAGTTCAGGGGTAGACAAAGCCTCAAGAGTGCTTCCTTGGGTCTTTTGCTCAGGGGAAATACCCACACAAGTGGTTGGAATCAAGCAGTCTAGTTTCACATCTCAGTTAGTACTCTTGGCTGACCCTCTTACCATTCTCTCTCCTGCCTGAGCAGATACAGGCCCAGAGAAATGTTAATATTCACATGGAGCAGTCCTCAAGTCTCAGTTGGTATTAGTGCTGATCCACACACTTGTCTCCTCTGTAGCTGATCAGTGGAGAGTCACTCTCAGCTAAGTAGATTTAGGCCCAGGGAAGAAGCAACGTTCCAATGGTGCAGTCCCCAAGACGCAGCTGGTACTACTGGCCATCCCTCATAGCTCTTTCCTGTCTTGTGGATCTGGTTGGGAGAGAGTTGTTCCTTCTGTGAGCAAAGTCTGAGGGAAACAGCAAGGTCCAAGAAGTGAAGCCCCCAGTTCCCTGTTGGTGATCGTACTGACCTATTCACCTCTCTCCTTTCCTGCAGCTGGTTAGGAGGGAGCTACTCCAGCCTGTTTACTTTCCTGGTAGTGGTGATGGGTCAGAACCCTTTTATCTTCTGGGAAAGAAAAGAAATCCTGTCCAGGGTAGGCAGAGAGGCACCAGAGTAGTTAGAGGGTCCCCTGGGGTAGCAAGAAGGGCACCAGACCCTCAGCTGGGCTCTGGGGTGATGGGGCAGCAAGAGAAGGCAGACACCTGACTTTGCTGCTAATGAAGATGTCAGAGTGGGGGTGGGGAATTGTCTGGGTTGAGTAGGGTGGCAAGAGGAGACAGGCACAGGGGGAGTGGGTTGGGGGGAACAACTGCAATCTTTTTTTTATATATAAAGTTTTTATTTTGTACTGGTTTACTTACAAAGTTCATATACATTGTTTTTCACATCAGATCTTTCCCATTTCCTTTACCCACCTCTCACTCCACCCATAATTTTGTGACCCTATGATTAGCCTCCATCCTCACCCATCTGCTCCCACTCTCATCCCATTAAATCATCAAAAACGTTTTACTAGTTATCTATTTCTACAACAATGGTCTTATATAATACTTGTCCTTATGGGACTGAGTTAGTTCACTTAGCACAATGCTCTCCAGTTCCTCCCAAGTAGTAATTTCAAAATCCACTGTAATAATTTAAAAATTATTTTCAGCCAAACTTTCCTTGTATGTAATATTAATAATCTTATTATATAATTTTCAGATTGTATTAAATTACCTTTTTTGGGATGGGAGCAGATAGGCATCTCTTCGAGTTGGTTGGCCAGTCTTACAAATTTCTTAGATAGATGATTGAGGCCTTCCAGAGTTATGTCTGTTTGAAATATTTCAATTGATTTTTTTTGTCATTTCCTGAAGATTCATTTTTCACCAATTGAGTGTTGACCAGTTCTTTTTGGTACAATGACTGCATTTTAATGCTTACTTCTTGTTTAGTATGTTGTCCATTGAATCCTTCACTACTCTATCTTGAGACATTACTTTTTTCTTCAATTTTCTCAGTTTAAGAATTGTGAAATGTATTTTTCCCTTTCAAATTTCTAATTCTAGGCCTTTGCACTAATACCTAGAATACTGAGTTTTGTGCATTTCATTCTGTTTGATGACTTAATTTTCCTAAGGTTTATACTTCTTATGCTTTGCATTTGCAGCTTTTTTCTAATTTTTCCTTTTTTAAGTTTATATTGGTTTGCAAATAAAATCCATATACATTATGTTTTGTTCGTATGCATTTTGTTTCACACATTGCTTCATTCACATTGTGCATCACATGATCATTTCCATACATTGTGTTTCATAAAATGAATTACCATTAAACTATACCTACTACTACTCTGTCTTTTCAGGTCCCCAGTAGATGTTTCCTAATTTTCCTGTACCCTCTTTCTCTGCCCACCAAACTCTGTGGCCTCATGATTTTCCCCTTCTCCCTCTTCTCGGCCCCCCAACCGCTCCTCTTCCTCCTTTAGACTAACACCAGCAGCCAGGAAATCAAAAGGTAAATTGCACTGGAAAAATCTCCTGCCAGGGACCTCTCCAGAGTACTGAAAAGTAACGATGTTGGTCTAGAGACTAAGGTGCATCTAATCCAGGCCATGGTCTTTGCAGTTATGTGCTAAATGTCAGAAAGCTGAACCAGGACTAACTAAGGATGACAGAAGAAGAATCAAAGCCTTCGAGTTGTGGTACTGGAGAAGAGTACTGAACATACCATGGACCGCCAAGAAAACAAATCGGTCTGTCTCAGAGAGGGTGAAACCAAGTTTCTCCTTGGAGGCCAGGGTTTTGAAGCTCCATCTCACAGACTTTGGACATGTGGGCAGGAGAGACTGGAACTTGGAGAAGGACATGCTTGGAAGGATGAAGGGACAGTACAGGAGAGGAAGACCTCAAATGAGATGGATTGATACATCAACTAGGGCAATCCTAGCATCCAAGGAGAAACTTGCTTTCATCCTATCCAAGATAGACATGTTTGTTTTTTTGGCTGTCTATGGTATGTTCAACACTTTCTCTAGAACTATAATTTGAAGACCTTGATTTTTCTGTCATCCTTAGTCATTGTCAAACTTTCTGATGTTTAGCAAATAATTGCAAAGACCATGACCTGAAATAGGTGCACCTTAGTCTGTAGACTGGAATTGTTGCTTTACAGTACTCTAGAGAGGTCCCTGACAGCAGATTTTTTTTCATTGCAATTTATCTTTTGATTTCCTGACTGCTGGTGCTAAGAGTGTTGATTGTGGAGCTGAGCAAGCTATTAATTGTTAACAACCTCAATCTCTTCTCCGTCTATCATGGTGCTGCCAAATGGCCCAAGGGTGAGAATCTTTGTTTTCTTGATGTTGAGCTTCAATCCATATTGAAGACTATAGTCTTTGATCTTCTGCAGCAAGTGCTTCAGGTCAGTTTCTTCAGTTTTAGCAAATAAGATTGTGTTATCTGCATAACATAGGTAGTATCTATTATTATTTACCTCTGTATGTACTTTTAAGTTTAATATAATAAGCTTAATGACGCTTGGCTCATGACTATAGGTTGTATGTAAGTCCTATATCCATTTCCTGGGACCTGGGAAGAAGGTTGATAGGACATAGAAGTCTCAATCATTTCTGACTCTCCAAATGGAAAGTCTCCAGAATCCAAGATGAATCTTTGAAGGTTTCATGGGCAAGCTGTGCTCAGAGAAGCACACAAAGGCTGAGAATGGTCACCCAGACATGAAAGAGTAACATTAGTGCCCTCTATGTGGTGGCTTAGTGGCAAGAAACTGCACTGCAATCCTGAAGGCATGCTGTTCCAGGCCACTAGCTGCTTCATTGGAGAAGGTTGGGCAATCTCCTCCTGTGTGATTAATATATGACAACAAGATGTGACTGGTGTAAAAACCCTCCACAGGTATGTCTACAAAGAACTTTTTATTTTTTGGATGAAAATGTGGAAGAAGCTAAGCATAAATCACTAGATCCAATTATCTAGAATTGGACAATAACTACACTTTCTGAGATTAAGAATTTTCCAATATTCAAGTAATTGTTTCTATATATGGTTAAAACTGAAGGTTGTTTTAATTTACATAGTATGAGTGGAATTCATCTCAGTATATTTCCCCCATAGATTCTCTTCTACCCTTTGATAATCAGAGAATAAGCCTAGTTTCTTTTCTATATCACGGTCCTTCAGACTTGTGAATATCCAGTTCCCTTATCAGGAAGTTTACCCTTTTAGATGACAAACATTCAAATAATGTTCAACATATATCTCTCTCAGCTATTCATTCTTGCCAGAATCACCTGACATTGACAAAATTATGGATCATTTCAACTTATCCCAATTATCTATTTTTGTATGATGAATTATGCAAGTACATGACTTAAAAAATTTTTTTAAAAAAATTTATCATTCTATGGAAGATTGGGCTCAGACAAATGGTTCTTCTGGTCTGTCTGTTGTATCTGATGTTGAGCACACATGGTTGCATTTATGATGTTACTTATGTGAAGCAATTCTGTGTGGACAATTTCCAAAATATCTTCTCATCTTAGAGCCTTTCTCAACATGTTCTCTTATTGCTCAGCACTCTAATTCAATTGTCTGAAAGCCTTGTGGTTGAATTCTAAAGAAATAGTCCAGGCACATGAAAACAAAACCTGCAAAACATCTTAACTTGGCCTGAAAATTGTACAATGTCACTCTCTCATTCTATTGGCCAACACAAGGAAATAAGCCCAGTTTAAAATGAGTGTTGAAGAGAAGTATCTAAAGGTAACAATACTAAGAGGTGTTTGTGTGAGGACCAGCATAATAGTTTGCATTCACCCTCTTCTAGAAGTTTCATGTAGAATAGAAGAGAGAGAAAATGTAAAGTCATTATAGGAAGCCAGTGTACTCATTGTACCAAAAATGAGGCAAATTCACTAGAAGATAAATTATAAGTGCCTCATGGAATATGATTTTAAAATGTTAACAAACCAAACATAAGCATATTTACAACAAATTCTTCTGGTTAATATTATGCCCAAACTATAGCATTATACAGATTTTGAATCATTTAAGTGTAAATATATAATAGAGTGTCTTAATGAATAGGATTAGAAGACAGCTTCTTTCTCCTAACAAAAGATTTCTACTGATTAAAAAGGGAGAAGTTCAGTTAGAAAAATTTTCTTTAAAACCAATAAAAATGTAGACGTTATATGTATTGCAATTGACAGTCTGGAACATGACATACATTACAGAGTCAACTGGAGGAGGTGAATGCATGATATCCTTCTCCAAAGAGGAAGACGAGGGAGGAAAATGTGTAGCAATGAATGAAGACTCATCCTTTCTGTAAACTGTCACTAAAATAAAAAATGAAAATAGAATAGAAACCAGCAATCATAATCTATAAAAAGAATTGTATAAGAACATTATTATAAAGAACTAAAGAAAGATTTGAATTAATTAAAAAATCATTCTTGGATGGTTACTAGGGATAAGAAGGGAGAGAGGGAAAAGTAAAAATCAGTAAACAGTTAATGTTGTTGTCGTAATTGTTGTTAGGTGACACTGAGTGGCGTATGATCCATAGAGACCCTATGAATAACAGATTTGAACCCTCTCCTGTCCTGTGCAATTCTCCTCCTTCTCCTCATTATCAAATAGATAAAAGATACATAGTAAGGTGGGTTAAGGGAAAGGCAAGAAGCGAATAATCAGTACAATACCACTAAAGGGAAGACACAGAGAGGTCTAGAAGTAATACTGTCAACAGCAGATATAGAGGCAGACTGCCAACACAAATAGAAATTAATAGAAATGAGAATTGCAGGCAGGAAGAACAGAAATCATGATTACAATTTCTGTCAGGGACCTCTTCAGAGTGATGACAATGTCAGTCTAGAGACTAAGATGTGCCTGATCCAAACCATGGTCTTTGCAATTACTTGCTTTGCATCAGAAAACTGGACAATGACTAAGGATGATAGAAGAAGAATCAATGCCTTTGAGCTATGGTGTTAGAGAGGAGTCTTGAACACACCATGGACTGACAGGAGAACAAACATGCTCCTTGGAGAAAAGGGTTTTGAAGTTCCATCTGAAATATTTTGGACATGTGGCTAGGAGGGACCAGTCCTTGGAGAAGGACCTCATGCTTGGAAGGGTGGAGAGACAGCTTAAGAGAGGAAGACCCCAGATGAGATGGATTGACCCAGTAACTGGAGTACTGGGCGTAGGTGTGTTGGAGACGATGAAATTGGCTCAGAATATGGCAGGGTTCAGAGCTATTGTACATAGAGTCGCCAGGAGTCGCAGGAGACTCAATAGCAGGTGACAGCAACGTTGTAATTAATGTTCTAAAACAAAATGTGAAAATGTGAAGCCAATACAAAACAAGAAATATGAGAACAATAGAATAATAAAGTCAGCTGATAAATAAAAAATAATAAACAATAAAGTTAGCAAAAATTTAAGAAGGTCTCTATATGTCACTTCAATACTGTGTGGAGGATTCAGAATGTAAATGTGAATGTGATTTGGAATAGAGAAAATAAAACTATTGTTAATCATGCCTGTGACTTTGGAATAGGATGCCCAGAAGGATCTGTACATTATTACCAAAAATAGAAGCTGGCAAAATAGCACAATAGTAACTTATTAGTGCAAATAACTATTTCTATAAAACAACAAAAAACAATGTATACATTAAATTTTTAAATTACCACACACAATTTGTTATTGTTGTTGTGTGCCATTGAATCACCTGCAACCCATAGGAACCCTATGTATGACAGCTTTGAAACCTGCCCTGTCCTGAGCCAGTCTCACTGATTCCAACATACCAATCCTCATTTACCAGTTACTGTATCAACCCATCTGATCTGAGGTCTTCCTCTCCTGTTTCTCCACCCTTCTGAGCATGTCCTTCCCCAAGGACCAGTCCCTCCTGGCCACATGCCCACAGTATGTGATATGGAGCTTCGAAATCCATGCCTCCAAGGAGCAGCTTGGTTTTGCCCTCTTCAGGACAGACATGTTTGTTCTCTTAGCAGTCCATGGTGTGTTCAACATTCTTCTCCAGCACCACAACTCTGAGGCATTGATTCTTCTTCTATCACCCTTAGTCAATGTCTAATTCTCTGATGCATAGCAAGTAATTGCCAAGACCATGGCATAGATTAGATGTACCTTATTCTCTAGACTAACATCATTACTTTTCAGTACTCTGGAGAGGTCCCTGACACAGACTTTCCCAAAGCAATTCTTTTGATTTCCTGACTACTAGTGCCAAGAGTGTTGATTGTGGAGCTGAGCAAGCCCTAATTATTAACAACCCCAATCTCTCCTCCATCTGTCATGGTGCTGCCAATTGGCCCAGTGGTGAGAATCTTTGTTTTCCTAATATTGAGCTTCAATCCTTATTGAAGAATGAAGTCCTTGACCTTTTGCAACAAGCAGAAACTATTTGAATGGTATATTGATAAAGAACTACCAGAAATACAAAATGGGTTTAAAGAGCTTGTGGCACTAGAGACATTATTGCCAATGTCAGATGGATCTTGGCAGAAAGCAAAGAGTACCAGAGCAAGGTCTATCTGTGTTTCATTGACTTTGCAAAAGCATTTGGTTGTGTGAATCACGTCAAATTGTGGTTAACCTTGAGGAAAATGGGAATCCCAGAACATTTGATTGTGCTTATATGAAACCTATACTTGGACCAGGAAGCAGTCCTTAGAACAGAGCAGGGAAACACTCATGGTTCAAATCAGGAAAGGAGTGCATCAGAAATGCATCCTGTCTCCCCATACCTTTTCAACCTACATGCAGAAAAGATCATCTGGGATGCTTGGCTTTATGAGGAGGAATGTGGCATCAGGATTTGAGTAAGACTCATCAACAACCTACATTATGCAGATGACACAACCTTGCTTGCTGAAACTGTACATAATAGCATAATAAAATAACCAAGTTTTGAGGAAAATACTTACTAAAATGAATCCAAAATTACTATGGAGGAAACTATAAAATTAACTGAGAGGAAGACTTGGCGACCTAATGTTAAGAAGTTGTGCTGCCAACCCACAGGCAGGTGGTTTCAAATATACCAGCTGGTTGGTGCGCAAAAGATGGACAATCTATTCCTGTGCAATTTCAGGCTCTAAAAATCTACTGGAAGGGTCAGTTATGAGTCAGTTATGATTTGACGGTACATAACAACAACTAACTAAAAGAAGACCAAAAGTGAGAGCTCATGCTTGTAGAGAAGGAAATGTAACATTGCAAATACATCGATTCTCCCCAAAATGGGCCCATAGGTAAAACATATGATAACATATTTTGCATGGAATATAACAGACTCTAAAATGCAAATGGTAATGTGACACTTTAAGAAAATTGTTGTTGTTGGTTACCATCGAGTCGAGCATGACTCATAGTGACTGTATGAACAAAAGGCCTTTCTATAACTATCAACATTTATCAAAATTCGTAGAGTTTCCAGAGGCATGTTGTTTAGGAAGTGGATGCCACTCCTGCTTCCAAATCTTCTTAAACTGGAAGCTCCACCAAATTCTGTCCACCATGGGTAACCATTACAGTGTTTGACACCACAATGACACAAGTTTCAGCATCACAGCAACCCCAGGTTACCTCCTTACAGCATACTGATAGAAGAGTACTGTACCACTTAGAAGAATGTTCCTCCAAAATAATAGCAACCAATTTTTAAATACAAAGGTTCTCCCCAAGGTCTGGTTGACACTAAACAAGAGGCTTAAATAAAAACAAAACAAATCAAAACAAAAACAATATAGTATGTTGTTGTTATGTGCCATTGAGTCTCCTGCAATGTATAGAGACCCTATGTACTGCAGCTCTGAAACTTTCCCTGTCCTCAGCCAGTCTCCCTGATTCAGACACACCTATGCCTATTGCCCCAGATAGTGTATCAATCCATCTCATCCTGAGTCTTCCTCTCCTGCACTGTCCCTCCACCCTTCCAAGTATGATGTCCTTCTCCAAGAACTGATGTCTCCTGGTCACATGCATAGTATGTGAGATGGAGCTTCAAAATCCTAGCCTCCAAGGAGAGACTTGATTTCATGTTCTCCAAGACAGACCTGTTTGTTTTCTTGACAGTCAGTCTGTGGTATGTTCAAGACACTTCTCCAGAATCACAACTTAAAGGCATCAATTCTTCTGTCATCCTTAGTCATTGTCCCTGACAGCAGATTTTCCAAATGCAATTTGTCTTTTGATTTCCTGACTGCTGGTGCCAAGTGTGTTGATTGTGGAGCCACGCAAACTGTAATTGCTAACAACCTCAACCTCTTCTCCATCTATCATGGTGCTGCTAATTGGCCTAGTGGTGAGAATCTTTGTCTTCTTGATACTGAAGACTAAGAAACAAGAAAAAAAACCCAAAAAAACAAAACATACACATGGAGAAAAATCTCGCACACTCATTGCTATAGAGTTCAAACCTTCTCATAGATGATCTTCCAGTTGATTTTTAGGGATTGTCAATTGCACAGGAGGAAACTGTCCATCCTTCTCTTGAAGAGCAGCAGGAGGATTTCAACTGCCTGAGAGATGCTTTTGAGTTAGCAGTGCAATTAACTCCCTGTGCAACACCAGGAGGGGAAACTTGTCATACTGGATTTTGATGAAGCAATTTTAATTACAGTAATGTTGTTGTTATGTGCCCGTGAATCAGACCAACTCATAGCCAACCCTTCAGTGGGTTTTCAGAGGCTGTAAATCACACAGGAGATTAGACCTCTTTCTCCCACGTAGGAGCTGGTAGGTTTCCATTGCCTGTCTTATTTTGGGTTGGCAGCACAACCCTTTACCCCACCCGTCCTCCAGAGCTCCTTTATAACGATGTAGTATTGGCTTTTGGGAAGGGTAGGAAGTCAAAAGAACATAAAGAAAACTCATAAAGAAATATACACATGCATTAGGTCTTAGGTCACAGCTTTCTAGTATTTTATTTAACTGCTGCTAAGCCATTCCCCCCCCCCTTTATATATTGCTGTTAAAAAATTAGCATAGTACCTTTACAAAAATACCTGAGAAAAAAGGAGGAAGATTTTGGTAAAAAAACATTTGTTTCTGTTGTTACGTGCCTTCAAGTTGAGACTATGACTCATAGCAACCCCATGAATGACTGATCTGAACATTGCCCTATCCTGTGCCATCCTCACCATCTCTGACACACCTGAGCCCATATTACAGTACCTACCTGTGTCAGCCTATCAGGTTGAAGGTCTTCCTCTCCTAGGCTGATGCTTTATCTTTTTGTTAGGGGAAAAATCACACCTAATATCAGACTTTAAAGCTCGTAACTGGTACAAAAAACCCGCATCCATCAGAGAGTAGACATTTCCCCTTACACTCCTGCACAAAACTTTGCATGCGAACACTAGGTATTTAAACTCCACACTGTGCTGTATGTGGACATTTACTTAGACTAACCAGCCTGTTGCCATCCATAGTGAGAATCCTGAGGCCAATGTCTGTCTGTAAGTTCCATAATACAACCTTGTCTGATATATATGACTTTAATTGCTGTTGTTATTTCAAAATCTGATCATGACCCTTATTTATATGATGATAAGTACTGAGTGTGACATTTGCCCTTCTGTTTCCTAAAATACTTTAACTGATTTTCATTTTCCCAGTAATATATGAGGCACTGTTGATCTCTGCTTTATCAAATATATTGCACTGCCAGACTTAATTTTGTATCTGAAGTGACTCTTTTGGAAAAAGATAAGCAATCTCCTCCTATAAAATTAAAGCCTCCTGAAAACCTGCTGGAGTGTAAGCTATGAATCAGTTCTGACTAGATGGCAGTGAGTATTGAGTAATTAAAATGGAAAGGTACCTTGGGGGAATAAACGAAAGACAGTTATGCTGGTAACTGAAAGGTTGCCAGTGACTTTGCAGGAGACTGATAATTCCCTCTCATGCTATCTATTGTCTCAGAAACCTAATGGAAGTCAGCATAGAGTCAGTCTCAACACAAGGGCAATGAGCTGATGTAATAAAATTGCTTATTTTTTATGTACTTATCATTTTTACTATTTCTGTTTTCTGTGTGTGGACCACCATGCTCAGGTGGCAAGAAGTCACAGAAACCCTGGGTGGAGTCATCCAGGAAAGACATGGCCACATTCTTCTCTCCTCGCCCTTTGGGGCCTTAGGCCTCCGTCTGCTTTCAACCCTAGGCCATGGCTCAAGGGCCTCGCTCCTGGGGGTAAGAGCCGTCCTGCACGTGAAACACAAGCCATAAAAAGCACAGGACCCAAAAAACTTGTGATTACTCATGCATGCGGACCACGCTCAGGCAGCAAGAAGTCACAGAAACCCTGGGTGGAGCCATCCAGGAAGCACACGGGCGCCTTCACTCTCCCTTTGGGGCTTTAGGCCTGTGCCTGCCTTCAACCCTAGGCCACGCCTCATATTGTTGATAAATGTGTACACACACACACACACACACACACACACACACACGCGCGCGCACACACACACACTCTAGTGGCCTAGTGGTCAAGAAGTTGCACTGCCATCTCAAAGGCATGAGGTTTGAGGCCACCAGCTGCTCCTCCAGAACAGGAGGGACAGTTTCCTCCCGTGAGATTAACTGCCTCGGAAAACCCCCCAGGGGGTCAGCTATGGGCGGTTCCAACTCTATGGTACACAACAATTTATAAAATGTGAAATAAGAAATACACACACGCATATAGATACACACACACACACACACACACACACACATCCACTTTCTGAACAACATGCTTCTGGAAACTATGAACTTCGATAGATGTTGATAGCTGCAGAGAGCCTTAAGGACTTTTGTTCATAGGGTCTCTATGAGTTGTGCTCGACTAGAAGGTAGTCAACAACAAATATATGTATGTTGTTGCTGTTGCAAAGTGCCGTCGAGTCATAGGCGACTGATAGCGACCCTATGAAGGAGAGTCCTCAACACTTGTGTGACTTTCATCCTTTCTCCAGGTTCATAGGGTTTCCGGAGACAAGCTACTTTGGAAGTGGATGCCACTCTTGCTTCCAAGCTTACACACACACACACACACACACACACACTATACACTATAGTAGCCTAGTGGGTAGGTCTTATTTAGCCAAGTTCTGCTCATATCAACCCTCTGAACAACAGATCTGAACCTTACTGTATCCTGTGCCATCCTCATGACCTCTCATACACTTAAGCCTAGTGTTACAAGTCACCGTGTTGCCCATCTTGTTGAGGATTTTCTTTTCTTTCCCCAACCTTCCATCTTTCCCAACATGATATCTTTTCCCAACTATTGGCCTACAGAATAAAGAGTTGCACTCTCAGCACAAGGCAGGGAGTTTGAACTCACACAGCTCAGTGGGAGAAAGATGGAGATGATAGGATGAGCAATCTCCTCTTGTGTGATTAAATGCCTCTGAAACCCCCATGGGCAGTCATCTCTGGTTTGGTTCCAACTCAATGGTACACAACAATATATAAAATATGAAATAAGAAATTTATATTTATATATATATACACACACACTGCTTTAAAGTTCAAGAATGAGTGGAGCAACTTGATTGTGCAAAGGTGTGTTTTCTGTTTTGAATGAGGCTTAGGTGTGGTCTGTTGCTTGCAATTAAGTGTGAGCTGATTGGATTTGGCCTCCTATTTAAAAAAGGCAATTGGGTCCCCAGGCTGTAGGGTCTGGTTTTAATTGTTTTCAGTCAAACTTTCTTCTAAGTAGTATAGAAGTAGTTTGTTAATTTGCTGTACACAGAGGTTCATGGTTGCTGTGATGGTAAACACTGTGATCCTGATGTGTCAAATGCGATAATGATTCCCCAAGGTGGACAGTGTTTGATGGAGCTCTCAAACTAAAACAAGCTTGGAAGCAGGAGTGGCATCCACTTCTGAAATAGCTTGCCTGTGGAAATTCTATATGAACTCAAAGAAATGATGAAAGTTATGCATGTTCAGGACTTTCATTCATAGAGTTGCTATGAGTCGTCTATGACTTGATGGTTGCCTGCAACTCATAGTGACCCTATGTACAACAGCCCTTATCCCTGCTCTATCCTGTGCCTGTATTATTGTTGCTGATATACCTACACCCATTATTCCAGTCACTGAATCAATCTAGCTCATCGAGGGCCTTCCTCTCCTGCGCTGTCCCTCCACCTTACCAAGCATGACATCCCTCTCCAAGGACTGGTCCTGCCTTCCATAATGTCCAAAGTATGTCAGATGAAGCTTCAGAATCCTTGCCTCCAAAGAGCAACCTGTTCTCACCCTCTTTAGGACGAATTTGCTTGTTATCCTAGCAGTCCATGGTATATTCAATACTCTTCTCCAGCACCACAGCTCAAAGGCATCAATTCTCCTTCCGTCATTCCTAGTAATTGTCAATCTTTCTGATGCTTAATAAGTAATTGCCTGTATCAGGCACACCTTAGTCTCCAGACTGACACTATTGCTCTTCAGTACTTTAGAAAGGTCTATGATGGAAGACTTTGCCAATACAATTCATCTTTTGATTTCCTGGCTGCTGGTACATAGAGTGTTGATTGTGGAACCATGCAAACTAAAGCTGTTAACAATCTCAATCTCTTCACTATCTATCATGATGCTTCCAATTGTCCCAGTGGTGAGAATCTTTGTTTGCTTGATGTTGAGCTTCAATCCATAATGAAGGTTGCAGTTCTTGACCTTCTGCAGCAAGCACTTCAGGTCCTTCTCAGATTCAGCAAGCAGGGTTGTGTCATCTGCATAATAGATTGTTGATAAGCTCTGGTGGCCTCATGACAAGAAGCTGCACTGCAATTTTGAAGGTGTGTGTTTCAAGGCCACCAGCAGTTCTGTGGGAGAAGTATGGGCTATCTCCTCCCATGAAATCAACTGCCTCTGAAAATCTGCAGGAGGGTCAGCTATGGGTTGGTTCTAATAGTATGGTACACAACAACAACAAATATGTATATGATAGATCTCTCTCTCTCTCGCTCTCTGTGTGTGTGTGTGTGCGCGCACACGCACATGCATGCATGTGAGTGTGTATGTGTGTTTGTGAGGAAACTCTGGTGACTTAATGTTAACAAGTTGTGCTGCCAACTCAAAGGCACAGTTCAAATCCACAGTCTTAAATTCTATGTGAAAAAGATTGACAATCTCTTATGCAATTTACTGCCTCTGAAAACCTGTTGGAGGGTCAGCTATAAGTCACTTCTGACCCAACAGCACATAACAACACCACCACACACACTGCACATAGAAAATGACTAACACACATATGAAAAGTATCTCACTCTTGAGGAAAATGCAAACTCAAACAAGAGTCACTATTTATACCTATGTTGTTGTGTTCTATAGATTTGGAACTGACCCAGAGCTGACCTCTGGCAGAGTTTTAGTGGCAGTTAATGGTATGGGAGGAGATTACTCATCATTCTCCTGTGGAGCAGCTAGCTGATGGCCTCGAACTGCATGCTTTTGGGATTGCAGTGCAGCTTGTTGCCACTGGGCCACCAGGGCTCCCTACTAAAACCTACTAGAACAGCTAAAATAAATAAGTAGATAGAGGATGGACAGATAGATAGATATATTGTTATTGGAATGTGCAACTTAGTCAGAACCAACTCATAGTTGACCTTTCAGCAGATTTCCAGAGGCTGTAAATCACATCAGAGACGATTGTCCATTTTTCACACAAAACAGCTGATGGAATCAATTTGCTTGCCTTCAGGATGGCAATGCAATTTGTCCCCCAGTAGAACACTAGAGCTCTCTTAAAGAGATACACCCTGACAAAACCAAGTATTGGGAAGAGGCAAACTATCTCAATGGGATTTCTGATGGATCATCTTTGAAAATGGGCAATATTTACCAAAACTGAACATCTTATTGTATCAAAAATCTGGACCAATATTCACAAACACTACAAAGGACAAATGAACTATGGTATATTCACACATAGGTAGAGTATATGATAGTCAAAAGTAAAGAACTACTACTACAAGAGAACTCACGATTGAATTTCATAAACATAATGCTGAGCAAAAGACTCTAGGCACAGTAACAGAAGAGAGTAATGAGTACCTTTTGGGATGGGACCTGAGAGAAAAGAAATCTTCTGCAGTGTTAGTTACTCGGATGAATTTACTTGATATAATTTAACAGAGCTCTCATTTGTGCATACTTGTGCTATAATAAAATTAAGAATTGCTTTCAAAACAACTGTAAGTTTTTATCTCACCCCAGTAAGAATAGCAAAATTTAACAGAACAGCAAGCAACAAATGCTGGTGAGGTTGTGGAGAAACTGGAACCCTTA
>NW_006399926.1:5872020-5876164 GCF_000299155.1 Elephantulus edwardii
TAGGTGTGTCAGAGACAGTGAGATTAGCACAGGACAGAGCAGGGTTTAGGTCTGTTGTACATAGGGTCGCTCTGAGTCTCAGGTGACTTGATGGCACATAACAACAACAACAAGAACAACCATGACAAAAGATTATTTCATAGACTACCAAAGAATAAACAAATCTATCTTGGAGGAGGTGCAATCACAGTGTTCTTTAGAGACAAGGATGGTGAAATTTGGTCTTACATACTTGGGACATGCTATCTTGGAAAAATACGTTATGTTAAAAAGGTAGGGTCATTGAAAGTGAAGATCCTCAGGGAGATGAATTGACCCAGTGACTAAAATAATGAACTTCAGCATGGCAGCAACCATGATGCTGGTACTAAGTTCAGATCTGTTGTTTGTGAGGCTCCTACGAGTTATAGTCACTCTACAGCATACAATGACAACATGTAAGTATTATATATGTTGTTATTGGTTTTTTTGTTGAGTGCCGTTGAGTCACTTGTGACTCATAGTGACCCTTTGTATAGTAGCTCTGAACTCTGCTTTATCCTGAGCCAAACTCTTTGTCTCCAACACACCCACCCCTGATACTCTAGTCTTTGAATGAATTCATTTCATCCAGGGTCTTCCTTTCCTGTGCTGTCCTTCCACCCTCCCATGCATGATGTCCCTTTCTAAAG
The DNA here is from genome assembly GCF_000299155.1 of Elephantulus edwardii. Taxonomy (NCBI): domain Eukaryota; kingdom Metazoa; phylum Chordata; class Mammalia; order Macroscelidea; family Macroscelididae; genus Elephantulus; species Elephantulus edwardii. The sequence goes on from NW_006399926.1 coordinate 5,872,692, forward strand.
ACTGGTCCCTACTTGAAACATACCCAAAGTATGTCAGACGGAGCTTCAGAATCCTTACCTCCAAGGAGCAGCCTAGTTTCACCCTCTCTAGGATGAATCGGTTTGCTTTTCTAGCAGTGCATTATATATTCAATACTCTTCTCTAGCACCACAGTGCAAAAGCATCAATTCTTCTTCTATCATCCCTAGTTATTGTCCAGCTCTCTGATGCATAGCAAGTAACTGTGAAGACCAAGGCCTGGATCAGGTTCTCCTTAGTCTCCAGACTGATATCATTGCTCTTTAGTACTCTGGAGAGGTCCCTGACGGTAGATTTTCCCAGAGCACTTTATCTTTTGATTTCCTGGCTATTGGTACCAAGTGTTGATTGTGGATCCAAGAAAACTAAAGCTGTTAACAGTCTCAATCGCTTCATTGTCTATCATGATGCTGCCAATCAGTCCAAAGGTGGGAATCTGTTTTCTTGATGTTGAGCCTCAAGCCATATTGAAGGCTGCAGTCCTTAACCTTCTGCAGCAAATGCCTCAGGTCTTCCTCAGTTTCAGCAAGCATGGTTGTGTCATCTGCATAATGAAAGCCTCTGAAAACCCACCAGAGGGTCAGCTATGAGTTGGTTCTGACTCTACAGCATGGCACACACAGCCGCAGTGGTAACTCAATCGCAAAGGCTCCTGGACACCATCACTACAGCCATCCCAGATCATTGTTGCAGGGTTCACAACCTTGACAAGGACACTGTCTCAGCTAACAACATATAAATTAAGAACCCCAGAAACAAGCTAAACTTGTACCTTAACTACAAAATTAAATTTTAAAATTAAGAGGATGTTCTATTTATCTATAAATTTATACTTTATGTTGTCTTTGTTTCTTATGCTGCAAATTGTCTTCTTTTAATTTGATAAAACTCATTTAGGAAGTCTGTTGGTGACAAATTCCTTTCATTTTCTTTCATTTGCAAAAGTTTTTTTCATGTTTGTTACTGGAGGGATACTTTCATTAAATATAGAAATCTGAGTTGGCAATTTTTTCCTCTTTCAGTGTTTATTTTGTCACTTCTTTTTGGACTTCGTGGTTTTTGGTGAGAAATACAAAGTCATTAGAATCATCTCCTATAGATGATGTGTTGTTTCTGTCTTGTTACTTTGAAAACTTTCTTTTTCCTATTTGGTTTAAAGCAGTTTGATTATGATGTTTTTTGGCATATATTTCTTTGGGTCTAGTCTGCTTTGTTCCTGACTGCTGGTACCAAAGGGGTGGATTGTGGGTCCAAGTAAGATGAAGTTATTGACAGTTTCAATCTTTGCTCTATCTGTCATGATGCTGTCTATCAGTCCAGTGCTGAGGATTTTTGTTTTCTTGATGTTGATATTCAATTCACAATGAAGGCTGTGTTCTTTGATCTTTTGCAACAGATTCTTCAAGTTCTCCTCACTTTTAGCAAGAGAGGGTTTGTCATCTGCATAATGCAAGTTATTGATAAATCTTCCTCTAATCTTAATGCCACATTCATCTTCATTGAGTCCAGCTTCTTGAATAATTAGCTTAGCATTACAAAATCAGTAGGCGTATTGCAGTGGAAAAGTCTGTAGTTTGAGACCTCTCCAAATTATTGATGAGCAATAATGTCAGTTTGAGGACTTAGGTGTATCTAATTCAGGCCATGGTCTTTCAGATCATTTGTTATGCATCTGAGAGCTGGATAATGAATAAGGATGACAGAAGAAGAATTGATACCTTTGAGCATAGATGTTATAATACCAGCCCTAACAGAGTGGAAGCTAGGCTGCCCCCAAGATGCCTAAAGGGCCGAAGAGTTGAAGGTCTGAGATGCTGAGGGCTGAGAGACCAAGAGTTAGGAAGAGACCTGAAAAGTTGTCCTGACTGAAGAAACCTATCCTGAGTCACTTCTGATACTGAGCTGTTACTTTTCTAATAAACTCATAAATTCGAGCATTTTCTATGAATTATGTGTGACCATTGCAACTTTTTTTTTTTAAACTAACAGAAGTAAACACTGATGAGGTCACCTGGAGTCAGAACGGTGGAATAAGTTGGAGGAAGTATGTCTAACCAATACTTCATAGGAATTAGATTTGGGTGATACACAGATGATAATTTTCTCTCCCACTAGTGAAGTTAAGTCAGATGCCCCACCATACCATTTTTACACTCATGCATTTTGCTGTATTTTCCTAAACCTGGGCATAAGCGCCTTTAGGGAAGTAAACTAGCTCTTCTACTCCCTCTTGTCCCTAAAAGTACCTAGTATAGTGTCTCACACACTGTAGAGGCTCATAAGTACCTGGCCCACTTATTCTTTTCCTACAAATCTGGGCAACATAAGCTGATGTTCCTTATGGGCAACCTTCCTGGAAAATCTCTCAAGCCTTGTGTAGTCCAGGCTTTGAACTGTCAGAGAAAATTTTCCCAGAGGAGCTTTAGTAGCTGACACAGGGAGAGTTGTGCTGCTAACCAAAGGCATCATCTTCATCTTTGCTTCTGCAGCAGGAAGTTGGGCATGTCCTCCCACTAGGATTTGTAACAGGGGAAGTCAGATAGAGGGCCGCTTTAAGACGAAATCAACTCAGTAGTACTGAGTTTTGAGGTCTTTTGAAAGCACTCCTGCAATTAGAAAAACACTGAACTCAGAGTGCTACTCAATCCACTAGGGGGTATTTACGGAAATCTCTTCCCATGATCTTCATGTTGAGGGAATCAGCTCACAATTTTAAGGCATGAACCAGAGTGCACACTTTTCACTTTGACCATAGGCTATAAGCAATTCATCCCTCCTTAACTAATAATTAGGACTCCCATCTGGTTGGCTTCCCTCCCTCTTCCCAACAGATTAACGCCCATTCATTCAATGAATGTGTGGATGATTGAATGGTGGAGGCGGAGAGGAATAGAGGAATTTGGAAGCTACAACCACAAAGACTTTTGAAGACACACAGATTCTCATGAATTGCAAATTTATTGGCTGAGGATGCATTGGGGTTGGGAGGTAGTGTTACAGAAACCAAGGAGAGAAAACTGCAGAACAAGACGCAGCTTGTGAGCTCAAAAGCCTCTTCCAGGTTAGCAATACATGAAGGGTTCTTAAACCTCAGGGCAATATTATGAGAGCACTAAGCTCATCTGCGCGCAGCACGGAGACCACTTCCTGCTCCTTCGCCTCCGGGCCTTCGCGGAGGGAGGCTTATTTGCATGGCCAGCTAGGCGCCTGCTTCTGCTGGGTCTGGTGGCAGATGGGGACACCCTTGCCACTGCCAGAGCCGCCCCCGGAGGAGCCGCCGCTGCAGCTGGAACCGCCGCCGCCTCCCCCTGAGGAACCACCTCCACAGCCAGAGCCGCCGCCGCCTCCGCCGCTGGAGAAGCAGCCCCCGCCGCCGCCTCCGGAGGAGGAGCCTCCGCCGCAGCCACCGCCGCCGGACGATCCCCTTCTTTCTTCTCCCTCGTCGCCGCCACCG
>NW_006399926.1:5876582-5890667 GCF_000299155.1 Elephantulus edwardii
CCGCAGCTGGAGCCGCCGCCACCGCCGCTGGAGAAGCAGCCGCCGCCGCCGCCAGAGGAGCCGCCACCGCAGCTGGAGCCGCCCCCGAAGGAGCCACCGCCGCAGCCGGAGCTGCCGCCGGAGGAGCCGCCGCCACCGTAGTACTTGACGCCCCCTCCGGAACCGCCTCCGCAGCCGCCAGAGTAGCCGCCGCCTCCGGAGGAGCCCCCACCGCAGCTGGAGCCGCCGCCGCCGGAAGAGCCGCAGCTGGAGCCGCCGCCGCCCGAGTAGCCGGAGCCGCCGCCGCCAGAGTAGCCGCCGCCGCCGCCTCCAGAGTATTTGACACCCCCTCCGGAGCCGCCACCGCCACCGCAACCTCCGGAGCCACCGCCTCCGGAGCCACCGCCGCAGCCGCCGCCACCGCCGCCGCCGCCGCTGCAGCCTCCAGAGCCGCCGCCTCCACTAAAGAAGCCACAGCCGCCGGAGCCACCGCCGCCGCCTCCACCGCTACTGCCACCACTGGACTTGCAACATGGGGGTATGGGAGTGGGTTGCTTTTTCTGATGAGACATCTTGTCTAGTGAGGAATAAGACTCTGGAAAGAGACAGGAGAGCATTATTGGACCAGCTGCAAAAGGATGAGGTGGAGGAGGAAGATGCATCCATGGCAACACCCATCACCCTGGAATTGCCCTCTGGCAGGGCCTGGCTGCTGCTCTGTTAGGATGCTGGACCTCAGCAGGGACTCCTAGGATGATTGCTTTTAGGAAGTGGCTGAGTACTACCATTGGAAGTCGTTAACAAATGTTGAACAATCCACTTGAGAGTACTTATTTCTCTCAATATCCTGGCTCATAGGCTTAGGTCTGCCTCGAACCTTTTCTGTGTAATTTTGGGGCAGTTCACATCAATCCAGACCCTAGTTCCTCATCTGTAAAATGAGAAGGTGGGAACACTTTATGTCTTAGGACAAAGTCCCAACGTAATTCTGATCTTTTGTGTACAAGTAGGAAGTTATCACAAACTTCTGTCCAGATTGGGAGATTTCTCTATCCTCAGCACAACCAAGAAAAGTTTGTTAAGCATGTCAAAGAGTTGTGTCTCCAAGCCTTGTAGAATTCTTGGCTTATACCTTTGAGTTAAACCAGAGGCCACTTAGCCTAAAAGACAGACTCCACTGTGGCCCTGCCTGGAGACAGGGTCAGGAGCATGTGAGCTCTGGTAGTCTGTCTCTTTAATCAGCATTTCTGACCAAAAGATACCTCTTAAGATATACTCAAGCTCAACTTAATAGAGGTGATGAGCTAGTAGGAGGGTACATCCCATAAGTTTTCTCTGTAACTATCTATGCAAAACAGGAATTAGATCCTATGATCTCTCATTTACAGCATCCTCTGAAACTTTCTTCTCACTCTGATGGTAGATGCAGTTCTCCTGCTGACAAGCTCAGGAGGTCCATCAAATCCATGTTCAAAATGCCTCTGTGCCTGGCATCATGTCTGCCCCAGCAGAGGTACCAGAATAACAGAAAATAGCCTCTTTGCATAGTTTATGTTCTGGGCAGAAGCTCAGTCCTGTCTCTTCCCTGCCTGCAAACCTTCTAAACTCTTAGCTCACTAGGCAAAGCAGAGGTATCATAGAACCCTAATGAGAGATAGATTCTCACCATCCCCAGGCTCACCAGCTTCTGCAGACCTGGGCAAGGCCAGCTGGGAAGAGAGGAGAGCCAGCAAACACTCGCTTACCTGAAGCACCAGGAAGGATGAGTGAGGAGAGAAGATGCTGGTGATGTGAGGAGCACTGGAGCTCCTTGAGTTTTATAGATGACTTCTTGTGAGTCATCTATTGATCCAGGCCAGCCTCTCATAGTTACGTGACCCGTGTCTGTCAGCCCCACCTCCTTGGATTGCAGGCACAGGGTGGCCCTTCCATGATTTTTGCATTCTTGAAATGGGCAGCCTAGTGACTTGCCCCTTCTCTGATGCAACTATGTGGCAGTCTGGCCAGTGGCGATGGCCAGCCAAAGTGGATAGCAGACATTGTTTCTGAAATCCCTGGTGCAGGGTGCATACCATAGCCAGAGGCTATACTTGAGAAGTCCAGAGTGTTGAGGCACTACTAAGAGTACATCCCATCGCTCTGAAAACCTTTAGAACTTTAAAAGAGAACCTGGTGCTGGAGAAGATTATTGAATGTACCATGGACTTCCAAGAAAACAAACAGATTCATCCTAGAGAGGTTTAAACCAGGCTACTCCTTGGAGGCAAAGATTCTGGGGCTTCGTCTGACATACTTTGGACATGTTGTAAGGAGAGACAGGTCTTTGGAGAGGGACATCATGCTGGGTAGAGTAGAGGGACAGTGCAGGAGGGGAAAACTCTCTATGAGGTGGATTGATTCAGTGACTGGGGTAATCGGGATGGGTGTGTCAGAGGCAATGCGATTGGCACAGGATAGAGCAGGGTTTAGGGCTGTTGTACATAGGGTCGCCATGAGTCGCAAACGACTCGACGGCACATAACAACAACAACAACAACAACAACAACAACAACATTAATCTCTTGCCACAGATTTCTCCCTATAGTTTCATAGGGCCTTTAATGACGTGTTTGTGCCCTGCCCATTGGGTTGTGAGAGCTCCTAAGTTGGGCACAAGTCTTCGGACTATACACTGCACACTGTGGGCAGTGCTATAGCCAAGGGAACACTGAGGGCTACTTTGAATGTTCCCATTTTACCTTCCCACCAACAATGTAGGAGAGACCTAGGGTTTTTTTTTCTTCTGCCTCCTCTTCAACATTTGCTAATTCTTTGTAAAAAAATTAGCTTCTTTAATATTTTGTACTGCTTTCAGTTTTTACCCCTTAGTGAAGTTACATTTGCTTTTAGCACGCGATAGGTTGATACTCTGAGGGTGAAATAGAATGTCATACATGTACCCATTGCCTTTTAAGGTATTAAAAATTGCCTTCCAAAGACTTCTAAATCTTGGAAAACTGTTTTCCAGTATTTTTTTCTTTTGATATCCTATGATCTTGTGCTGCAATATTGAGAGGCAATGAGAGGGAGTCATGGAGTGAACTAGATTTGAGGTGAGATGACCGGATGGGGGCACTTCTTTTGCTACTTACCACCTGTGTCACTGTGTGAAGTCATATCATGTTACTCAGTAGCTGGACACTGTAGGCACTTGATAAGGATTTCTTAAATGGACATACCGTCTTCACAGATTTTGAAGGAAGGATGGTTACGTAAAGTGCATGAGGTGGTGCTGTCCTTTTAATTGCTTTATCCAGTAAGAAAAGAATAATGAACAATTGCTATGGAGTTGTTTCAGACGCGTAGTGAACTCATGATTGTCAGGATAGAACTGTATTCTATAGGTTTTTCACTGACTGACTTTTCAGAGGTAAATATTCAGGCCTTTCTTCCAATCCAGTGTGCCTCTAGGTGGATTTGACCTGCCAGTCTTGTGGTTAGCATTTGAGTATGTTTATCCCAGAATCTCCTGTGACCACCCATCCTTTACTCCCAGTTCTGGTTTGTCCTTGGACATCAAAAGTAGGAGGGGGCCTGTGGATAGTTGAGGTAAAGGTAAATATTCTCCTATGAAAATAGCTCAAAACTTTCCTGTTGCCCCTGGACTGGTAGGAAGAATTATCTCTGAGAATGAAGACCAGCATGCTCCCCTCATCGTTTCATCACAAGAGCTCGGTTGCTGTTGTTCAAGATCGCACATTTCAGCGGGTCCCACCCAGCTATGTGTTGAAATGACAGCTCTAACAAGAAATTGCCTGTTAATTATGGTGGAGTTTTTAATGATCCAAAATGATCCCGAGTAGATTGTGAGCTTCAGAAACTTGTGGTGCTAGTTTAGTTTGGATGCCGTGAACCTTGGTGAACCCAGGAAGGACTCAGATGGTCCCTTCCTTAGAAAACACCCAAGGACAGAAAGGCTGTCATTCTCTGGAGAAGGCAGGTTCCTTGAAGCTGAGGCACCTTGGACACTTTTGAGGGAAATAGGCTTCAGTTATATGCCTGACATGGGGAGAAAAAATGGACAAATTTGATTAAGCCACAAGGTGTGGGTGTGGGTTGTGGTTCCTAACAATGAATTGTGGCTGTGGGTTGACCCTTGACCATGTGTTCACAAGTCTTAGGAACATTCTTTAAGTAAAAGAATGTCAACGTCACATTCTTGGGAAGGAAAGTCTTTTATTCTGAGGTCTTGGTCTTCCTCTCTTTCTAGTGGATATGTTGGTGTTTAAATGATTGTTTTTGTTATGTGCTGTCGAGTTGTCTACAACTCATAGCAACCCTATGTACAATAGCTCTAAACCCTGCTCTATTCTGTGCCAATCTTACTGTCTCTAACACACCTACCCCCATTACCCCAGTCACTGAATCAATCCATTTCATTGAGGGTCTTCCTCTATTGCGCTGTCTCTCCACCCTCCCAAGCATGGTGGCCCTCTCCAAGGACTGGTCTTTCCTTGCAACATGTCCAAAGTATGTCAGACAAAGCTTCAGAATCCTTGCCTCCAAGGAGCAGCCTCATTTCACCCTCTTTAGGATGAACCTCTTTGTTTTCTTATCAGTCCATGGTACAGTTAATACTCTTCTCCAGCACCACAGCTCAAAGGCATCAAGTCTCCTTCTATTCTCCCTAGTCAATGTACAGCTCTCTGATTCATAGCAAGTAATTGCAAAGACCTTGGCCTATATCAGTAGCACCTTAGTCTCCAGACTGATATCATTGCTCTTCAGTACTTAAACAGATCTTTTTAAAATATGGTAACAGTAGGTTGTAGTTGTTCATTTAACATCCTTACGTGTCAGAATGAAAATTTGCCAATCATGATTGTTCCACCTGTTTTTACTTCTCTGTGAAACATCAGAGTTTGGGAGTCTCAGACTCAGGTGACCCCAATCTCCCAATCATCTTCAACCTGTGTAGGTTGGTTTTGATGGGTTATGAGTTTTTGAGAGATGATTTCATTTATTTCTATCAGATTTGAAATCTTAATACTTTCATTCACTAATTCATCCAATATTAATATACTTGGAACTATGCTGTGCATAGCTGGACATAGGTTCCCTTGGTAACTTTGGGGCACGAGGATGCCTACCACTTTAATAAGAAAATGAATAATGTCTAATCAGGAAAAACTAGTGAAAAGGCTATGGTTAACCAATACTGACAGTGGTACTGGATCTTGTGCCTCTCAGCCCCAAGCTGGCTTTGCTGTGAGTAAATAAATCTGATTTTCCTCTTTATTCCTCCAAACTTTTATTCCTAATGGAATGTCTTTGTGGACAGCGGCAGCTGGTCACACTTTAACATATCAGTAAGAAAAGGACGGAGAGTTATGACACATAGGTATTTGGAGTTTTGTAAGGCTTGCTGTGTCAGATTTTCAGTGTGATAGCCTTTAGAGACTTAACCCTGAAATGGATGCTGCAACCTGACAGATTAAGACATGGTTCTTGACTGTACTTTTATCCTTAGGAGGGATCTTGAAGGAAATGCTTCACAGTGCTCAACATGCCCTAGGAGTTAATAGATGCTCAGGAAGTACTGGTGGAATTATTTTCTCTTAGATGGAGCGTAAACTAATAGTAGGTGTGGCTAATTATTCCCGAGCAGTGGTTAATTCTACAAGTCTGGGTTATTCTGGTGTATACTCCTGAAAGAACCACTGCCAGTTGCCATGTAGTGACTACTTGTGCTTATCCGAACAGGACTGTGCTCCGTGGGGCTTTCATGGCTGTGACCTGTCAGAAGCCCATCTCCAGGCCTTTCTTCTGAGGTGCCTCTAGATGGATTCAAACCAACAACCTGTTGGTTAGTAGCCTAGTGCCACCTAGGAACTCCTAATTTCATGTGTAACTGAAGGGAGTTCTTGAAACTCACTGACTGACAGGGATTGAATCAACCTCCCCAAATCAGAGGGTTTGAGATGAAAGATTAAATCCAGACAAGTAACCAGCCCTATGCTGGGAATTCAAGGGCAAATGTAAAAGTGATTCTTCATAGGTGGGATTGAATCCTCTTCTGACGCGTTTCTCATTATCCGGTAAATATACAGGGGGAGAGAGAAAGGAGGCGAGGGAGTGTGTGTCTCCTGGCGGTGACTTTCCACTAAAGGAGCCCAAGGTGTTAATGATACATGGGGACCTTATTTATAATCACAGATAAATCTTTTTGAGAAAATCCAACTTCTGATCAATAAATCACAAAGTTGGAGGGTTGTCCTCCTTGTTTCTCAACTTCTTTCTGCTAGAGGGTCCTATCTTCCAAATATAGGGATCTTTGGGAGCAGAGAGAGAGGCAATGAAGAGGACGGTGTGAGGATTTTCGGTTTTGCTGCACGGCCAGGATGTCAGGGGACCACACAGTGCTGCTCTCATGAGCCCCAGCATGAGGAGATGAACCCAACACTCATGAGCCTCAGTGTCTGTGAGGGGTGACACACCCCTGCCTACTTGGGCCTCAGTGTATGTTGGGGAGTACAGTTGTGCCCTCATCTACCTTCGTGCGTGTGTGTGTGTGTGTGAGAGAGAGAGAGAGAAAGAGAGACAGAGAGACAGAGAGACAGAGAGAGAGTGTTGTGTGTATGTGACAACTCTGCTTTCCTGGGTCCTAGATTATATATGTACTGGAAGCAAAGCTTTGTCTTTGGGCTCCTATGTGAGAAGAGACACAGGCTTTATTCACAGGGAAACTTGAGTTGAAGGGAGGAGAGTGCAGCTCTTGAGTTTGAAGAGCATTTCATCTGTTCAAAGCAAACTTTAAGTATCTTAGAACTCATGTGCATTCGCAAGACGGGGTGCTGACTAAGGTCAAAGAGCAGCAAGAGGTTTGAGACAAAAACGGGCACAGGGTGAGGGCTTGGAAGCTGGAGACAAACACGTGTAAATCTCAAGAAACCCAGGGTACTGTTTCCATCAAACAGTTTTCTCCGAGTAGACTTCTTTCTCTGAAATGCCAGAAGACTTATCATCCCAGGCTGCCTTTTTCTTCCTTTCTTTGGTCTTCCTGGGCCACAAGTTTAAAGAAGTGCTTACCCTTAGGCTGTTAAAGTGTGGAGAAAAGCTTAGAAATCAGGGAGCAGAAAAGCTGCTTGAGTTTTCTCAAGTCCTCCAGGAATGTTCTCTGGATTCATCCCACCTGCTAGTTCCTGCCATCTCCCTCACCACTTTCCTTTTCTAAGACCTTTGGGGATGATTACCCTGATTGCATCCTGTCAATGACACATCCACTTGACTTGCTGCTTTTTTCAAGTCATAATTGTCTAGGATCTCTGGTGGTATTGGCTCTAAGGAGTTGCTTTACCAACCCAAAGGTGGCTTCTCTCTGGAAATTCGTATCCACTAGCTGCTCTGAAGGAGGAAAGTGGGCTGTCTCTTTCTGTGCAAATTATAGTCTCTTGAAGACCTACTTGGAGGGTCAGCTTTGAGTTGGTTTCTACTCAACAGCTATGAGTTTTTTGCTTTGAGTTGTCCTTGAGAGAGTTTCCATGTTCTTTATTCTCTCCACCCTACGATTTAGAGTTGAAAGCCTTCTGAAGCTTTAGCAGGCCTTGTAAACCTTGAAGATGCTCACTTTTGGTGCTCTGGAGCTCGTCATTCTGCACAATGATGGAGCACAAGTGTGTGTTTGAATCTTCCCACCCAGCTGATAAGTGTAGCAAGGTGATCCATGCTCTTCAGGGACCATGCATCTCTGAGCTCTGACCCTTCCCTGGAATATTTCTAGGATCCCTAAGTGAAATGGTTACGTGTTCAGCTGCTAACAGAAGGATTGGAAGGAGATGGGCAGCCTTGAGGTATCTATGGGGCAGTTCTGCTCTATCTGGTTGTTACTATGCTTGGGAATCAAATTGACCAATATCTGAAGGTTTAGTGCTTCCCCCCCCATCATATCTATGCCTTGCCTAATCCTCCCAGCTATCTTGAATGCTTGTGTTGTTACGGTGTACCGTTGAGTTGGAACTCACCCATAGATGGCCGTCCAGTGGGTATTCAGTTGCAGTAAATCACACGAGAGGAGAGTGACCATCCTTCTCCGCAGAAGAGTTGGTGGATTTGAACTGTGCACATTTGGGATTACTTCTCAGCTTCTTATCATCAGGCCCCCAGAGCTCTCTAATCTTCAATGCTTAGTACTACTTTATTTCTATTTTCCAAAAGTAAGTTTATATTGGTAAACGCATCTGCCCATAGCCTTTAAGTAGCAAATCAGGATTCAGATTCAGTTCTTTTGGTTCTAAACTTTGAGTTTGTTCCCCTTGCTCCAAGATGGGATCAGGACAGGTAAAATGAGGGAATGAATTAGTCATGCTTTCTGAGAGCTTAGGTCATTGTCCTGAAGTTCTCAGCTCCTTGGGGGGTGGGGGGACCTTTATGGGTGCTGATAGACTTTAGAAACTCAAAGAACTTTCATTATTTTATTATTTATTATGATTATTTTATTAGAAATAATCCAGCCAACCTACACGTCTATAGAGATACGTGAAGAGTACGGGGCCCAGTGATGCTAAGAGCTTGCCAAGAGCACAGAGTCAGGACCAAGACTTAGAGCTGGATCTCTAGACTCAGCTAAGTATGCCTTTCACTGAGACTTGGGTTGTAATTTTCTGCTCTTTTCTGACAAGAGTACTTCAGGCTGTGGTAATAAGGGGAGGGAGTAGTTAAAACCACAGTTTATGTGTTTAAAAGCTGAGCAGGCATGTTCAAGGAGCTGGTAGGCCTGGTGTTCTAGCCTCTGGGCCTAGAAGTAAATTGCTGATATCACAAGCTCTAATTTTGAGACATGGGCATCTTCTGTGTAGCCCGAGGGCTCTGGGCCTGTATCTTGACTCCTATATAAACTTTACAAGCAGGGAGGAACAGTAAGCTATTTTGTGGGCCCCAGGTCTGCTTTAGGTTGGGGAACATCACAGAGGGCCGCTGAGGATCTTTGTGCATGGCGTAGCTAGTGATCCAAGAGCGTTTGTACCTTGACTGCCCATCAGTTCTCTGATATCCTTGGGTGGGTTTCAAGTGATGTTTTAGACGATACGCCCTGGAAAGGGCTATGACATAAGGATAAAAGCACAGGCATCCAAACTCATAAAACCAAGCCAGGTGCCACAGACTTGATTCTGACTGAGTGGTGACCATTTATGTGCTCCAGAGGGTTTTCAGTGACTTAGATTTTGGAAGCAGATCAGTAGCTCTTTCTTTTTAGGCTCCTCCAGGTGGACTTGAAATTCCAGCCTTTGCTAGTAAACCATTTGAACCACCCAAGAACTTCCACTTAAGCTCCTGTATGCTATGGATATACATGTTATGTACCGTCAAGGTGGAACTGACCTTATAGCTGGCCTTCCACTGGGTTTTCAGAGGCAGTAAATTTTCCAGGAGGAAATTGGCCATCTTTCTCCCAAGGAGTGGCTAGTATATTCAAACTGCATGCCTTTGGGTCGGCAGCATGACTTACCACCAAGCTACAAGAACTCCCTAAGTTCCCATATAGCCATGGCTTTTTTGGTAGATCCCAAGGAGCTCCAGTGACCTAGTCTTAAGTACCCTGCACTACCAATTCAGAGGTATGCAGTTCGAATTCACCAGCTGCAGTGCAGAAGGATGGGAATTCCCCTCGTGTGTGATTTACTGCTTCTGGAATTGGTTCTGACTAGGTGGCAGTGAGATTTCTGAGGGTTTTTTGTTGCTGTTGTTTTGTTTTTAGATAGAGCGCTTCTTTGGATGTTCTGAGCAATGTATGTCCCTTTTAGTGGCGGTTATTATGTGTTTCTCCCTTTTGGCTTCAAATCCAGCTGGGTTTTGGTTTTGGGGTTTTTTGTTTGCTTTTTAAAGAAAAAATTTAATGAAAGTTTACAAAGACTTTGGATTTCCATTCATACATTGTTGCACACTTTCCTCCCTATCCACCCTTCCTCTCAGTTTGATCTTCTCCTTGAAGAGAAGAAAAAGAAATTCTTTCATTGTTATATAATCCTTCCCCACCCCACACCCACTAAGTCCACCTTACTATGCAGCTCTTATTCTGGACTCTAGTAACGAAAATAATACCTAATCATATATTCCTTTTAAACAGTTCACTCCCTCATCTGTTTCAATGCAGTGTACATTATTTATTCCCTCTTTTCTTAATTTCCCTCAACCCTGATGTCAATCCCATTTTACAATAGTGGCACTATGTAGTATTTGTCCCTTTTTGACTGATATATTTCACTCAGCATAATGTCCTCCAGGATCATCCATTTTGTGTAATATTTCGTGAGTTCCTTGTTATTCAATGCAGTGTAGTATTCCATTGTGTGAATTTACCACAGCTTCTCTCTCCATTCATTTGTTGATGGGCACTTGGGTTGTTTCCATACCTTTTCTATTGTGAACAAAGCAGTAATAAACAGTGGGTGTGCACAAATCCAGTTTTAACACCTAAGTGCAGTTTTTGAGAATTCCATGGGGCTGCTCTGGGATGTAGGGATAACTTCTCTTTTAACCACGGGCTGCAAAAAGATACTGTTTCTGAAGAGCAGACTCTGGATCCAATCTTTGTTTCAATCAGTAAATTTTCCTTAGATTTGCTGGTTATCTTTAATCTTTAAGAAAAGAAAATGAAAAATGCTCACAATTTAACTGAGGGCCTATTCCATTTAGATCTACCCGTGTATTCAGAACATCCCAAAGTGAAGGACTAGGGGATCAGCTTTCAATTCTGCTTCCTGTGGACAGTGTTCAGGGGTCTCTCCTTCTGGCCTAGAAGCATCTCCTAGGCAGGATTGGATTCCCTATCTCTGTATCCCCATCTGACTCTGGGCTGGGCCTCAAAGTGAATGTTTGATAGATATGTGGAATCTCCTCTTGTGCCATTTATAGCCTTGGAAACTCAATCAATGGAAGGTCAGCGATGAGTTAGTTCCAACCTGAAAGCAATGAGCTTGAAGTTTTGGTTTGTTGGTCAATCAAGGGCATGATAAGAATTTAGTCTCAGAGCCTCAGCTCTGGGGCAATTAATCTGATTGTGCTTTCTTGTGGAAAATAGCTTAAATAAATGGGTCATAACAAATTGCCCTCATTCCCCATTTTTAATGCAAGACTCCTGAGTTTTCATCTCCTGCTGCCTGCTTTTCAGACTATCCCCTGAATTGTGCTTTCCTAGCCGCCTGTGGGCCTGTGGGCAGCTTTTCAGATCTAAAGCAGAGCCAGAAGAGTTGTGAACTTCTTTGTCCTGTGGTCTGCTCCTGAAGAACAGAAACTAGAATCTTTCTGAAATCTTGGGATCCTGGGGAGATCTGAAAACTCAACCTGGCCCATCCACCAATAATCTGTGAGTTGAGGCAAGGCACTGTCCCCTCCATCCCCTAGCCCTCAGTTTCCTTCTGTAAAGTCAACTGGACTCCCTCTCCCCATCACCCTCAGATAGGCAGAGATGATGGAGAAAAGGAGGTGGGGGGGATGTCCTGCTGGGAACCAGTAGGATGACAGGAGTGTCAGATTCCTGAGAATGAATATGGACACTCTCACACCTTCTTGAAGGCCTACCCTAGGGCTCAAATCGGAGGAATCCAGGGAATTTTTATTTCCTGAGAAGATTTCCTCACCTGAACTGGAGGAGGAGGGAGGGGTACCTGGTGAGGAAAGTAAGTCGGCCTGCAGATGAGTAAGCTTTGTACAGTGTCATTACCCAGGGTGGGTATAATTGCATGAGACTAAGAAAGCTTGTGGGAAGGCTTTGTTGTTATAGATTCTCCTGCAGTTAGTATCAGTCATTTTCGGCACCAGAGGAAAGATTCATTTGGCTCCTGAATGCATCAGAGCAGGGAACCCCCTGGTGGTAGGACTAGCTGGCCCTCTCACTCTCTTGAAAGTCATTCTGAAAAAAATACAAACAGCAACAACAACAAAACATCCAAATGAGAAGACTCATTGCAAATACTTTGAAAAGTAGGAAAAAGAAAAAAATTACCTCTAATTCCAAACCCAGTTGATATTAATACTTTGGTGAATGTCTTTATTTTATCTTGCTCTTTGCTTTTGCTGAGGGACCTTCTGGCGGCATAATTGTTGTTAGTTTACATTGAGTTGAGTATGACTCATAGCAACCTCATGAACAAAAGATCTGAACCCTGTTCTATCCTGAGCCATCCTCACACTTCCTGACACACTAGAGCCCAGCAGTTACCATGTCAGTCCACCTGGTTGAGGGTCTTCCTCTCCTTCACTGACCCGCCACCCTTCCCAACATGATTTCCTTCTCCAAGGAATAGTCCCTCCCTAGCACCATGTATGTGAGGTGAAGCTTTATCAGTCTTGTCTCCAAAAAGCACTCTGGCTGTACCCTCTTTAAGATACATCTGTTTATTTTCTGGCTGTCCATGGGATGTTCAATGCTTTTCTCTGACACCACAGCTCAAAGACATCAATCATTTTTCTGTCATTCTTATTCATTATCCAGCTCTCAGATGTACACGTGATTGGAAAGACCATGGCCTGAATCAGATGCACCTTAGTCCTCAAACTGATATCATTATCCCTCAATAATACCTGGTGGTATGTGTCGTCTGGCCATTGAAAGATCAGCAGTTTCAAGTCTACCTGTTGCTCTGAAGAAGAAACACTGACAATCTTCTCCCATAAAGGTTACAGTCTGGGACACCTAACGGAGGTTCACTGTGAGTAGCATGCATGTTGACAGTGGTGAGGTTTTGTTTGTTTGCTCTGAGGAGGCAAGGATGGTGAAACTTCTTCTCACACACATTAAGCACATTGTCAACCCATTGATTAATCCCTCCTTCCCTGCACATCCACATCCCTCTGCTTCCAGCCTCTCCCACCCCTCCTGGATCCTTATACTCATTCTATAATAACAGTTTTATACAATATTTATCCTTATGGGACTGAGTTCACTCAGCATAATGCTCTCCAGTCCCTTTCAAGTTAGGTAATAATTTACAAAGTTATGGCTTCTGCTTGCTGAATAGTATTCCGTTGTGTGAATATACCATAATTTCTCAGTCCATTTGTTTGTGATTTGATATTAGGACTGTTTCATGCTCTTGCAATGGTGAATAATACTGCTATGAACATTGGTGTACAAATCTCAGTTTGTGCCTCAGTTCTCATATTCTCAGGGTATATTCCAAATAATGAAATAGCTGGGTCATATGGAATTTCTGTAGGATTTTTAAGACTGTGATCATTCAGAAGCAGATTGCCATGCCAATCTTCTGAGGTACTTCTGGGTGAGTTAGAATTGCCAATCTTCTAGTTAGAAGTTGACCACTTAGCCAGTTGTGCTTCCCAGGGAGACCTCTTGTTTGTTTAACTACTGTATTCCCTTCACAACTCTGTTAGACATTGCTCCTCCAGGAAACGTCCCCAGCCCCTAAGTCTGATTGAGAGAGCATTTAATGCTCATGATTCTATTTCTCCTTGGAAGAGGAGGTGAATCTTGTCTTTGTATTGGATCTCCAGCACTTGGCACACTACCCGGCCCAGCCTACAGTGGATGCTGTGGATTGGATCGATGAATGAATAAATGAATGAATGAACTATTCCACATCAACCCCCTCCTAGAGCTGTTTATGCCCTAAATAGTAGGTGTTTCAGCCTGGATGTGGAGGATATTGTGTCTTCATCCTCTTTCCGCCTCCCCAGCCAGATTTCTTGCTCGTGGAGTACAGTGGTAGCTTTGCAGTTCTTAGATAGAACCTTGGAGTCTATGGACACAACAGACACTGAGTATTTGTTGAAAGGGTGTGAGAATTGAATGAGTGTGAGAAAAGGGAAGATAAAAGAAAGGATTGTATACCCTAAAGAGACCATAAATGACATCCAAGTAGATATATGTATACCCATGTTTATTGCAGCTTTGTTTACAATAGCAAGGAGTTGGAAACAACCTAAATGCCCATCAACAAACGAATGGGTAGAGAAGCTGTGGTAGAGAAGCACAATGGAATACTATGCTGCATTGAAAAACAAGGAACTCATGCAATGTTATTCAAAATGGGTGAACCTGAAGGACATTATGCTGAGTGAGGTATCTCAGTCACAAAGGGACAAATGCTATATGGTGCCACTGTTGTAGAA
>NW_006399926.1:5898082-5908435 GCF_000299155.1 Elephantulus edwardii
ATGTAGCATCAGAATTAGAAGGAGACTTATCAATAAAAAAGTTGTAGTTTTCAATATGGATTGAAGCTCAACATCAAGAAAATAAAAATCTTACCACTGGGCCAATTTGCAGCTTCATGATACATGGTGAAGAGATTGAGATTGTTAACAACTTCAGCTTGTTTGGTTCCACAATCAACACTCTTGGTACTAACGGTCAGGAAATCAGAAGACAAACTGCATTGGGAAAATATGTTATCAGGGACCTCTCTAGAGTACTGAAGAGTAATGATGCCAATCTAGAGACTAAGGTGTGCCTGATCCAGGCCATGGTCTTTGTGATTACTTGCTATGCATGTGAGCACTGGATAATAACTAAGATGATAGAAAAAGGATAGATGCCCTTGAGTTGTGGTGCTGAAGAAGAGTGTTGAATATACCGTGGACGAACAAATGAGTCTGTCTTAGGGTGAAACCAAGCTGCTCCCTGGAGGCAAGGATTTTGAAGCTCTGTCTCACATGTTTGGGTACGTGCCAGCAAGGATCAGTTCTTGGAGAGGAATGTCACACTTGGAAAGGTGGAGGGACAGAGCAGAAGAGGAAGACCCTGGATGAGATGGATCGAATCAGTGACTGGAGAAATAGGATTAGGCCTGTTGGAGACAGATGAGATGGGCTCCAGGTAGGGAAGGATTTAGAACTAATGTACATAGGGTTGCTATGAGGCTCAGGCAAGCTACTTGATGGCACCTAATAGCAACAACAGAATGTGAAAATTATCAAAGGACACTTAACCACTGCTAAATGAAACTAGTGCTGTTATATCTGGAGGAATAGGAATACTCTTCCACTTTGTACATCACTCTTTGTCAATGTGCAGTATGACATAACCTGGGTTTGCTGTGATGCTGAACCTTGTACCACTGGAATATCAAATATCAGAATGGTTTCCCAGTGTGGACAGTGTTTTGTGGAGCTCCCAGTTGTAAAACAGGTTTGGAAGCAAGAATGCCATCCAATTCCTAAACCACATGCCTCCTCTAGAAACTCTATGAACTTGGAGAAATGACAATAGTTATGGAAAGGCGTTAGGTCCTTTGTTCTTAGAGACACTATGGGTTGCGCTTGACTACTCATCAACAATCAACAACAATGTCATTAAAACCATACATAAAATATCAATGAATATTATTAAAAAGCACAGCACTAGATCAACAGAGAACTGCCAGAAATTAAAATTGGATTAAGAAGAGGCTGTGGTACCAAGAATATAATTTCTAATAGATAGATCTTGGCTGAAATCAGAGATTAACAGATTGATGAATGTCTATGCTTGCCTCTGGAAACTCTGTGAAGTTGGAGAAATGATGAAAGTTATACAAGTGTGTAGGTCTTTCATTCATAGGGTCGCTATGAGTCATATACGACTTGATGGTACTTAACAACAACTGCATAGAGAGAGCTCTGTTAGCCTAGTGGATAGAGAGTTATGCTACCAAGCCCAAGGTGGGTGATTTTAATCTGTAGCCCTCAGGCCTGGTTTTAATTGTTTTTGGTTAAACATTCTTCTAAGTGGTATTGCATTGGTCTATCTGTTTGCTGTACAGAAGTAACTCATGGTTGTTGTGATGCTAGACATTGTGACACTGATGGGTCAAATGTGATAATGGTTACCCATGGTGGATAGTGTTTGGAGGAGCTCCCTGATTAAAACAAGCTTGGAAGCAGGAGTGGCATCCACTTCCAAAATAGCTTGCCTCCAGAAACTCTATGAACTTGGAGAAACGATGAAAGTTATTAAAATGTTCAGATCTTTCATTCATAGGGCCGCTATGAGTCGTCTATGACTCAACGGCACTTAACAACAACACAACATGTTTTGTTTACTATGCAAAGTTATTTGACTGTGTGGACCACAACAAATTATGGATTAATTGTGGTTGAGAAGAATGGGAATCCCATAACACATAACAATTATGTTGTTTGAATAGAACAAGAGGACACGGTATGGTTTAAAATTAAGAAAGGTATACATTACATTAGAGTTGTATCCTTTCTTTATACCTATTAAACCAACAAATCATTGGACAAGCTGGATACTCTGATGAAGAATGTGGCATCAAGATCCAAGGAAGATTCATCAACAACCCATTTTACATAGATGATACAAACTTGCTTGCTGAAAGTGAGGGGAACTTAAAAAGCTTTGCTGTAGAAGCTCAAAGGTTACAACTTTCAATATGCATTACATCTTAACATCAAGAAAACAAAAATCCTTGTCATAGGGACTATAGGTAACATCATGATAAATGGAAAAAATATTGAAATTGTCAACAATTTAATCTTACTATCAATACTCTTTGTAGCAGCAGCCAAGAAATCAAAAGATGCATTGCACTAGGAAACTCTGCTGTCAAGGACCTTTCCAAAATGCTGTAGAGCAATGATGTTAATATAAATACCAAGGTGTGGCAGATTCAAGTCATGGTCTTTCAAATTACTAACTACGTGTCTGAAAGTTGGACAATGAGTAAGGATTACAGAAGAAGAAGACTCTATGCCTTTGGATTGTGGTGTTGGAAAAGAGTATTGAATATCCCATGGACTGCCAAAAAGAACAAACAAATATATCTTAGAGAAAATATGAACAGGATGCTCCTTGGAGACAAAAATGGTGGAACTTTATCTCACTTTGAGCATGTTGTTAGGATGAGCCATGCCTTGGAAAAGGCCATCCTTGGAAAAGTGGAGAATCAGAGAAAGAGAGGAAGACTCTCAACAAGATACAGTGACTGTAACAATATGCTCAAATGTATCCGGGATGGTGAAGATGACATAGGATAGGGCAGGGTTCAGATCTGCTGTTCAGAGGGTGCTATGAGTCGTAGCTAACCCAATAGCATGTCTATATTGCCATTGCTTTCAATATCTCACCAAATACTTACATCATTTCGTTATCATCTGGTACAACAGTGTTGTCATTGCCTCCTTCTCCACTACTAACATTAGCACCTCCACTCACTCTTTTTCACTGTCATTACCATTACCTTCATCACTACTATCATCACCTCCACCACCTGCATCACTGCCTCCCAACACCACCAACATCACCACTACAAATACAGTACATAGATAGGGAATTGGCAGAAGTTCTAGCAAGATTTAGAAGAGGTTGTGGTACCAGGGATATCATTGCTGATGTCAGATGGATCCTTGCAGAAAGTAAAGAATACCAGAAGAATGTGTATTTATGCTTTAATGACTATGAAAAAAGCATTTGTGTGGATCATACAAGCTGTGGGTGATATTGAGAAGAATGAGAATCTCAGAGCCCTTAATTGTGCTCATGGGGAACCTATACCTGTTTGAGGAGGCTGTTGTGCAAACTGAGGATGGAAACTTTATTACTGGGGCTATTAAACATTATAAAAAAACAAAAAACTCAAAATACTGTTGTCAAGTTGGAATCAAGTCATAGCTGATCCTCCAACAGGTCTTTAGAGGCTATGAATCTTACAGGAGGAGATTGCCCATCTTTCTCCTACAGAGCAGTTGAGCAGCTGGTGGATTTGATCTGCCTGACTTTGGGTTGGCAACACAAGGCTTTATTCACTAGGACATGGTTTAAAATTGAGAAGGGAGTGAGTGCATCAGGGTTGTATTCTTTATCCATACCTATTTAATCCATATGCCGAACAAATTATCCGAGAAGCTGGACTCTATGAGGAGGAATGTGGCATCAGGAATGGAGGGAGACGCATCAATAACCTGCATCATGCAGATAACACACCTTGCTTACTGAAAGTGAGGAGGATTTGAGACATTTGTTGCAGAAGACCAAGAAATGTAGTCTTCAGTATGGATTGTATCTCAAAGTCAAGAATTCAAAGATCCTTACCATTGGACCAATAGGCATGGGTGGAGAGGAGATTGAAACTGCCTACAGCTTCATATTGCTTGGATCCACAATTCACACCCTTAGTACCAGCAGTCAAGAAATAAGGACATACATTGCACTGGGAAAACCTGCAGTTAGAAACCTTTCCAAATTATTGAGGAGTAATAATGTCAGTTTCAGAACTAAGGTGCATATGATTCAAGCCATGGTCTTTCTGATTACTTGCTATGTATCCAAGAGCTTGACAATAAATAAGGAATAAAAAACAATAAAAAAAGAAAAAGAATTGATGTCTTTGAGCTGTGATATTGGAGAAGAGCACTGAACATCCCATGCACAGCCAAGAGAACAAACAGATATGTCTTGGAGAGGGTGCCGCTGGAGTGCTCTTTGGAGGACAGAATGATGAGGCTCACCTCTCATACTTTGGGAATGTAGTTAGGCAGTACTATTCCTTGGAGAGGGACATGATGCTGGGAGGGGTGGAAGGTCAGGAAAGGAGAGGAAGACCCTCAGCCAGGTGGATTGATATGGTGACTGCTGCAATGGGCTCTTGTGTCGCGGGAAGTGTGAAGATCGTGCAAGCTAGAACAGGGTTCAGATATTTTGTTCATAGGGTCACTATGAGTCATAGTCGACGCGACAGCACCTAACAACAACAACAACAATATTATTTATTCTCACTGTCACTGCCACTGCCACCACCACTTCACTCATTCTTTCTATGATTGTAAGACAGGGAAGATTGTCAGATTTGCCGAACAGCTGACTTCAAATAATTATAAAGCTGTGGAGAAAAACTATAGTTATTAGTGAATTGTGCAGCTAATCCAAAGGCTGCATAGTCTCTGTGGTTCAAATACTCCAGCAGCTCTGTGGGAGAAAGATGGCCAGTCTCCTCCTGCTGTAATTTACTGCCTTAGAGACCTGCTGGAGGCTTGCTATTCATGAGAACCAACCAAGAGTCAGTGAGTATGAGTTTGTATTGGTAAAGAAGGAAGAGTCAGGACAAGGATGAAAAGAGCAGTAAGACGCTGAGCAGCCACTCCAAAGGTACACAGTTCACATCCACCAGCTGCTCTGCAGGAGAAGAATGGACCATCTCCTCCTGGACAGTTAACTACCTCTGAAAACCTGCTGGTGGGTCAGCTGTGGGTCCTTTGTGACTTGATGGTATATAACAGCAATAACAAAGGGTTTCTACAGAAAGAATACTTTTAGTATTAGGGAACTTGCTTAACCCTGAAACAGCTGGTTCTTTCTAACTACTTTTATTTTGTTAGTCTCCCCTTATTCTCTAATACCAGAATAGATTTTCTTTTAAAATGTCAAGATTTTAGATTAGGGTGAAATTCTTTTTGGCCATGGTTTTCAATTTTAGATTCTTTAGTGGATATTTTCTGCCCCTGGCTTGGTTTTCACTCCACAGTGAATTTGTGCAATGGCTAATAAGGGGATGGACCATGGAACCAGATGGCCCGGATTCAGATCATGTCTTTGTCATTTGCTAACTGTGTGATCTAAATTGTTTAACTTC
The DNA here is from genome assembly GCF_000299155.1 of Elephantulus edwardii. Classification (NCBI taxonomy): domain Eukaryota; kingdom Metazoa; phylum Chordata; class Mammalia; order Macroscelidea; family Macroscelididae; genus Elephantulus; species Elephantulus edwardii. The sequence goes on from NW_006399926.1 coordinate 5,903,497, forward strand.
TCTGGGATCTAAATTGTTTAACCTTTCTGGGCCCGAGTGTTCTCATTTGTAAACTGAGATCGTCTTTTATCGACACCCATATGTTTCTGAGGATTCTTTTATGTTGGCACTTAGAACAATGCCACACACATACTGTCATGCTGTGGCTCTTCACCATTCCTCAGTAATTACTGGATTAGCTCTGCTGTAGTTTATTTAGCCGTTCCCACACTGACAGACAAGTTGTTGCAATTTTTCACTATTACAAGCAAGGCTTCAAAATGTATTTTTTTCTTTTCCACCTTATACACAAAATTTGGAAGCAGGAGTGGCATCCACCTCCTAAACAACATGCCTCCAGAAACACTATGAACTTTGATAAATGTTGATAGTTATAGAAAGGCCTCAGGCCTTTTGTTCATAGGGTCACTATGAGTAGTGCTCGACTCAAAGGCAATTAACAACTTATACAAAATAATAACTTCTCATAGATAAGAAGTAAAATTCCTGCATTCTGTCATTTTCAAATGATATATTAGAAAAGAAAAAAACACTAGAATAAGTAGATATCTACCCCTTGTTGGTTTTAGTTTTATCCCTTTGGGCAGCCTGAGCACTACAGTGAACTTTGAGGCAACAGTCCATTGTGGCTAAGGAAGGCACCTCAGGTTCAAGTGACCCTCAGGAGTAAGAAGGCTCACATTTGCTGGTTACTTATTACATGCCAGGCTCTTGTCAAGGCACTCATGTAAAACAAGTAAATTCTTTTGCTATATGTGCCATGACGACCTTCATTTTACTTATAAAGGTATTCAGGCCAACTGAGGACAATGATGGTTCAGTGGTAGAGTTCTACCTTCCATGTAGAATTCAGTCAGTTGCTGGCCAGTGTAGTCACCACCACCTGTCAGTGAAGTCTGGCCTGCTTGCCACTGTGATGGTGAGCAGATTTTATCAGAGCAGCTAAACGAAAAAGGAACAAAGAAAAAGCCTGGCTATCTACATCTAAAAATCAACCAATGAATGCCCTGTGCATCACAATGCAATGCAATGCAATGCAATGCAATGCAATGCAATGCAATGCAATGCAATGCAATGCGATCCAATGCAATCCAATCTATGGTACTTGGGGTTACTGTGAGCTGTGGGCAACTGGACAGCAATTAACGACAACAATGACAACAACCATAACAACAATGCCTCAGAATTATAAAACTATTAAGTGGTGGTATTGTTAAGTACTGTCGAGTCAGAACTGAGTCATAGCTGACTCTCCAGTGGGCTTTCAGTGGCAATAAATTGCACAAGCGAATGCTCGTCTTTCTCCTAAGGAGCAGCTGGTAGATCTGAACCATGTGCTTTTGGATTGGAAGCACAAATCCTTACCACTAAGCCACCAGTGTTTATTAATTGCTAGATTCCTTATACAGTTGTGATTGTTGAGTCAGCTGGTCTATGTAAAACCCTTTTATATAGTGCCTGACATATAAAAACACTCAACAGATTTTAGTTTTATTCTAGGGCCAAGATAGAATGATTATTACCATTACCCTCACTATTCTCTGACTCTGCCAGAGTTCATATCTTGGGTGTTCATTTAACTTGTTTTTTAAAAATAATAATATGCTATGACTCCAGATAGTACTCTTAGGCATTGAGGGAATGTGTGAGAAAGTAGCCATAATTAGAATCCCTGGTCCTTTCCTACAAATAATGTGGTTAAGCACAAGCAGGGTTCTTGGTAGCTGAATTTTTTTCCCATTAATTTCAATGAACATTTACAGAAATTTTGGATATCCATTCATTCATTGTTGCACTTTTCTCCCCACCCACTCCATCTCTACCCCCAGTTGGTAGCCGATTTTGAATTGCCCTTGACTCCTGGCAACTCCATTTACAAAAGCATGAACCCTCTCCTTTTCCTGTGCCATCATTATGATCAGTTCTCCATTGATTGTGATCCACAGGATTTTTATGGGTTGACTTCCAGAAATAGATTGCCAGGACTTTCTTCCTTCTTTGTCTGGAAGTTCACTTGAGATATATTCACCATCAATGTAAGCGTTGTTGTTGTTGCTGTGTACTGTAGAGTCAGAACTAACCGGTAGCTGACCATGCAATGGGTTTTCAGAGGCATTTAATCACATGGAAGGAGATTGCCCATCCTTCTCCTACAGAGCAACTAGTGGCTTTAAACAACGTGCCTTCAGGATTGCAGTGCAGCTTCTTGCCGCTAGACCACAGAGCTCAATGTAAGTATTGTTTGTTGTTGTTGTTGTTAGGTGCCGTCGAGTTGAGTATGACTCATAATGACCCTATAAACCAAAGATCTGAACCCTGTTCTAGCCTGTGCCATCCTTACACTTCCAGAAACACAAGAGCCCATTCAGCAGTCACCGTGTCAGTCCACCTGGTTGAGGGTCATTCTCTTCTTCACTGACCCTCCACCTTTCCCAACATCATGTCCCTCTCCAAGGAATAGTCTCTCCTAGCAACAGGTCCAAAGTATGTGAGGTGAAGCCTCATATTTCTGCCTCCAAAGAGTACTCTGGCTGCACCCTCTCTAAGACATGTTTGTTCGTTTTCTTGGCCGTCAATGAGATGTTCAGGGCTCTTGTCCAACACCACAACTCAAAGGTGTCAATTCTTCTGTCATCCTTACTCATTGTCTAGCCCTCAGGTGCAAGTGACCGGAAAGACTATGGCCTGAATCAGATATACCTTAGTCCTCAAACTATAATAGTAAACTGAATTCAGCAGAAACTAGTGGTTAAAGAGTTTAATAGTGCAGAGTTTCTAGCAAATAGTGTGAGGGAACCTTGGACCTGGGAATTAACAAGGAGCAGGAAGCCAGTGTGAAATGTTGAGGTGTTGCAGGCAAGCTGAAAAAGATATTTACTTTTGAATTGAGTGTTGTGCTACAGTGAAAAAACAACAGAATTATCTTTCTTTGAACATTTACTTTGTAATAGAAGCTAGACACACAAACATAGTCCCTTCCCTCAAGGATCTCACATTGTAATAAAGAAAACAGAAATGTAGGGAAATTATTACAATAAAGGGAGATACAGAGAGACACATTCTAGAAGCATATATCAAGTGTGATGGAGACATCAATAGGGGTTCTTCCTAGATGAGAAGATGCTTGGGTTAAGATCCTGTAGGATGCAGAAACATAAAGAGAGGGATAGAGAAATTCAAGAGGGAGAGCTTTTTATGTAAAAATACAGAAAGATAGTCGGGGGAGTTGCATGTGTTTGCTATGATGGCATGTAGGATTCATGGAGGTGGTGAGAGCAAGGGAATCAGATCATGAGGAGCTTGAAAAATGTCTTAGAGAATTGTAACTTTTAAAGGCTGTATCAGGCATGCTGTAAACTCATTACAGTATACACCAGAACTTCATTTCTCTTTATGATAAAGTAATATTCCATTGAGTTTATATACCATGTGTTGTTTATTCATTTATCTGCTGATGAACCTTTAGGGTGCCACAATGTGGATAAACCTTGAAAATACACTGAGTGAAATGAAAGGCTAAATATTGGATGATCCCACTTGCATGAAATATTTAGAATAAGTGTGTGCATAGAGGCCAAAATTTCTTACTGGTTACCAAAGGAAGGAAAGAGGGAGGGGAGAAGAAGGAGTCATTACTTAGGAAACACTGAGCTTCTCTTAAGGGTGATGGAAAGCTTATAAACATACAATGGTGATGGTTGAACAACAACATGATGAACACAAGGCCACAGAATTGTACCCATGAAGAGCGTTGAAATGACAAATGTTTGCTATGTTTAAATTTCACATAGACACATGCGCCATTAAGCAAACATGTAAAAGAGTTGAAGAAAGGCCATGTTATTGTGGCTGTTTATTGCCTTCAAGTCGAGCACGACTCATAGAAACCCTATTTGAGGCCTCTACAACTATCGACTTTTATCAAAGTTCATAGAGTTTCTGGAGGCATGTTATTTAGGAAGAAGAAAGACCAATAAAGTTTCAAAACCATAAACATGATCATATTTAAATTTCTGAAGGTAATTTGTTCCACAGACACTGGTATCGTGAGGAGAAGCCTGGCTGCCTTGAAGTTGAAGCAGGGCCATACACAAAGGGGAACAGCAGGGACTGGACCCAGGCAGGCTGATTGTGACCCCCGTGACAAGAGGTTGGAAGGTGTATCTTTGTTATGATGACTGGGTGTGATGGGCCAAATTGTTCCATCTGATGGCATCATGTGGGCCACCCAAATCAATCAGAGTGTATTTTTTACCCTGACCAGCTATTGCAGAGCTACTTAATTTAATCCTTAAAAACCCTTATGAACTTGGTTACTTCCATCATACTTCTGAGTAAATGACATTTAAGAAAAGTTAAGGGAGTAGCCTCCCATGGGTTGTAATGGCTGGAATGCTCTCTGAACCCACAAACTCTTCTCCGCCCTGGCAGCTGTCCATGGAAGATGATAACAAGTGAGCTACAGAGCTGCTTGTGCTGAGTTTTCCAAATGAAGCATCACTTTGGGAAGCTTTGGAATGCTTCCCATGATTTTCTTTTGTATGCATTTGGTGTGTGCACCCAAAGATGTTAACATGTGTTAACTGTGTTATCATGGCTCCTTGGCCCCCATTTGCTGCATGAGGTGGTGATCAGATGTCCTCCTTTGAAGGATGCAGGGAGAGGGGCTAGATATAAAAGCATGCCAGTGCATCCTCCAGGCTACTCTCGTTCCACTGGGGTGGAGGCAGCATGTAAGACACTAGTAGAATTTTCTGGGTTCTAAAAAGATAGTATATTTTGCTTTGTCATTCTGAGCTGCCTTCTGAAATCTTCTGTTCAGCTCTTTATTATCTTGAATTCTTCCTTGTGCTTTGGCTTTTCTGCACTCCAGTGCAATCTTCAGAGTTTCTTCTGACATCCATTTTGGTCTTTTCTTCCTCTTCTGTCTTTGTAATGA
>NW_006399926.1:5908535-5916365 GCF_000299155.1 Elephantulus edwardii
AAAAAAAAAGAAAAGATTGTAATGGCTCACTGTCTCCACCTGACTCTGAGTTCTTTGATCTAAATTTGGTGACTCCAAGAAAGTATAAACCCTATATGGTCTAAAACAGGGAGAGGAGTCAAACAAATCATTGCACTGGGTAAGTCCGTTGCCCCTTTAAAGTTACAAAGCAAAGATGTCAGTTAAGGACTACCAAGTGCCTGACCCACATGTATATGAAAAATGAGCAATAAATAAGGCAGACAAAAGAAGAATTGACACTTTTGAATTGTGCTGGTGAGGAATATTGACTATACCTTGCCTTGGACTACCAGAAGAATGGAACAAGTCTATTTTGGAAGACATCCGCTCCTTAGAAGTAAGAATTGATGTCACCTACTTTGAACATGTTATCAGAAAAGACTAGGCCTTGGAGAAAGCCATCATAATTGGCAAAGTTGGAGGTTAGCAAAATGATAAATAAATAATTAAAATAAATAAAAGAAGAGAAAAGAAAAAAAGAAGGGTTTGGGGAAGACCTCAAGAGGTAAATAGACACAGTGACTACAACAACGAGCCCATAATAGCATCGACTGTGAGGGTGACACTGCAGGACCAGGCCGTGTTTCATCCTGTTGTTCATATGGTTACTGTGAGCTGGAAATGACTGGGCAGCAGCTAACAATGACAAGAATAATTGAGATTACAGTGTTTTAGAAGCTTTCAAGTGAGAATCCACACAGGTTTATGAATTATTGATGTGATTTCATTATCAACATACTCATAATATCGTTGCTCTTATTGTTAGGTTCTGTTGAGTTGACTATAACTCATACATAGTGACTCTATCAATAGATCAGAATCTTGATAGTGGTATTAGCATGTGATTAAATTATGACATTTAATTGCTCTCCACAATTAATTAGGGCATTTTGCTCTTCATGTTCCCTGCTGGATCCATTTGGAATATATAAAATGAGTGGCACTTCGTCTTCATGGTGTTAGGTGCAATCACAGTTATACTGCTTACTGGCTCTGGAGCCACAATGTGCTACTTAAGATTTTCCACTTCCGTGTCTGTATGTGTAATGCAGATTTAATATTTAAGGATTAAACAACCTCTGTTACATGGGAAAGCTATTAGAAAATAAGGAATAGTTTAGCAAAATGTTTGTTAGACTCAAGGGAAGATCCTACAACTCACTGAAATTTTAGCATAAGGGTTTGATAGTAGCTCAAAAGCGAGTCCTCATCCAAGAGGACCAGAATTGAGGCATTGAGAGGATAAAGCCCTTAAAAGATAACATTAGATGCAAAAGAGGAAATGCAGGAGGCATGCTCAGTCAATATTTCAGGAGAAGATTTTTTTTCCCCACCCACTAGGAAATATGTCTTCTCTATGGTTGATATCGGATTGAGTTCTGGCAAGACTTACTATCTTTATCCAGTTCTTTCCTATGTTTTTTGAGTCACTCGTTAGGTACTTGATACTATTATTACTACTGATAAGAATTGCCATTTGTTGAGCACGTAACTATGTGCCAGGTACTTCATGAAATACTATTTACATGTTGGCTCATTCAAACTCCCCCCTCCATCCTGTGATACCATTATCCACATTTTATAAGTGGCAAAAGTGAGCTCTGGGATATGTAAAAAATTCTTCCAGGTCTTAAGCCCCAAAGTAATGAAGCCAGGATGGTAAGGCAGGTAAGTCTGACTCGAAAGCCCATACTTTTAGATAATACTGTTGTCTTACGTGCTAAAATTCTTCTTCAATATTGGCCCCAACGAATATCTTCTGCTCACTACCTCATGGATCCTCAGTGAGCTGGATTAACACAGTGATTGCAACAATAAGCTTGAACATAGTGTAGATCGTGAGGATGGCACAGGACAGGACAGAGTTCTGCTCATAGTATCACTATGAGTTGTCATCCACGCAATGACACCTAGTAACAACAGCCATCTCATTGTGGCACATTATTTCAGATTGAGAGATAAAGCAAAACAAAAACTCATTGCTATCAAATTGGAACTAACTCATAGTGGACCCTCTGGCAGGTTTTTGGAGGCTGTGAAAAGCATGGAAAGACAGTGTCCATCGTTTTCCCAGGATGCTGCTGTTGGAGTCAAACCTCCAGAGATGAACTGCCTTTGGATTAGCAGTGCAACTGCCTACCCATTTGGCAAAAGAAAGAACCCCCCCGCCGCCAAATTTCTCAACCCGCTCTATACAAAACACCTATTTCAGTACAATGGCACAAGTGCTAGGTATAATGTGATATTGGATAGTTCACTGCGTGCTACTTGAATGCAATTTCTTCATTTGTATGATAAATGGACTGGGTAACTGATCTCCAGAGCCCTTTCTAGTCAGATAAAATTATGCTCTACAAGGAAAGACTAGAAATTCCACAAGAGAAGGCTATAAGCTCCACAAGGGAAGGACCAGGTGTTGCCAGTCTCTCCTAGTTCCTCTTGTTCCTAATTCCAAACAAGCCAATCAACTACTGCTGAGTCAATTCTGACTCACTGCAACCCTCCCCTGAGTCTCCAAGGTGACAGATTTGTGGTGAAGACTGACCGTCTTTCTCCCACTATGCCAGCCCAGCTCCTTCTCTTTTACCTGTAAAATGAAAGCAAAATGCTGACTGCCTGATTAGTTTCCTAGTTGGTGGCTAATTTCTCTTTGGGGCCATTGGGACTGGACTGAGCAGGTAGAGCATCCCTTCTTGGTGTGATTTACAGCCTCTGAAAAACAACTGGAAGATCAGCTATGAGTCAGTTCCTAGCTGACAGCACATAACAACAACAACAGCAAAGAAGCTATAATTATGTACAAATATTAAGCTTTCATAACAGAATGACAGGTACTAGAGTGGCTCCCTCCAACGAGGGGTACCTAGATTTGTGACCCAAAGTCAACCCTGCTTTGATTTGAAAAGAGGGAGTTTGGCCAAGTCAAATGTACATCTTCCAAGAATCCTGTTGCCAGCCTGAGAACTTGGCTGCTTGTTGAATACTAGATTCCCTCAACTTGAGGTCTGATTTGCATGCCTGGAGCTTGTATCTACATGCATGTGAGCTATTAACTTGAAATAAATCTCTTTCTAAAGAAAAATAGAGGAAGAAAAAAAAGAAAAGAATCCTGTTGCAATATTGAGTTGTATATCCCTTTTCTATATGCAGTCTTTTTATTATTAAACACATCTTCCATACTGTGTTTAGGAATTGACATGTCTGTCTCCTTGGCTAAGAACACCATTCATGTGGGTTGGACTGGAACTTACTGGTAATCAAACATCTAGCACTCAGTTCAGTGTTTGCTATGCAGTGCTGCCCTGAAAACGTGGCTTAAACAAAACTGAGTAGGAGTCTCAGTAGGGTACAGACAATTGACCTTTTGAAAGAAGAAGAGAAAAAGAATTATTTTAGCAGGTACTAGGCATTTGTGTTCCTGGGAGGTAATTTTCACTGAAGTATGATCTTGCCCTTTTGACTAGGTCATCAGCTCTGCTTGGGAGCCCTTGGTGGCACCTCCATTATCACTGAACTTAAACATTGACTATGGATAAGACACAAGAATGCCACCCTTAACCTTCCGCCTTGCTCAGCATCTTGTCAGATCTGGAAAGCCAATGAAATCCAGAGGAAGGTTCCAGGAAGGGTGGCATAATTGCTGCTCTCATTGTTCCTAATCCCCCAGTGAATCAAATGTGAGACAATGCAGGTGCCTCAGTCAAACCCTTGGCTGATGGAGATGGAATTAGCCTGGTTCATGGCCAAATTATTTGTTGTATTTGTTGGAATGAGTTTCAGAAATGCCAGTGAGTTCCAGAGATGCCATAGATGTTGAGATCGTTCTGTGTTTGGACAGGATATTGTACCTGCTATGATTTGTTTTTCTTAAAAATTAAACTGTTTTCTGATTTCTGAGCCTAATCGTTCACCTTACTGTCTGAGGCAGAACAGGCCAAAGTGTCCCCCAGCAGAATTCCATTGGTGGGGTTGTTGTGCCAGGTGTGGCTAATGGGACCTTGCCATCAATACTGGAATGTGGCCTTACACTCCTACTGGGTGACCTCTTCACATGGGAAGTGACAATTAGTAGGGCCAGGCTCTGACAGGGCTAACTAAGTATTGCCCAGGGTCAGCCAAGATAAGATTCTTGAAGCCTACCTTGGTGAACTTAATTTTCTCTCTCACCATTTTTCTTTTGGTTAAGTATACACAGGAAATTGATGTTGCAACCAAATGGAGAAGGCATGAGAGACTGAGGTCTAGAAAAAAAATGCTCTGGCAGGAAAAGAACAAGTAAAATTCTGTATCCTACCCAGCCTGAACTGTATCATTGTCTACTCTCTGCCCAAGGGATCTCATTCTTACCATTGCTTGTCCTGCCAAATTAAATGAAAATGGGAGAGGAACTTTGGTTGTAATAGCCAATAGTCAGACTTACAGAGTTTATTGGTTCTTGTTTAATGTTAAACATGAATTTAACTTCTATTTTACATGGAACCGTGTCAGAAAGTAGCATATGATCAAGAATCAGTGATAATATATAGAAAGAAGTTCAAGCTGTGTTGAAGGCATTAACAAAGAATTAGGTCCGAGGAATTGATGGAATATCAACTAACATGTTACAATAAATATATGAAGCCCTGGACATACCAGACTGTGCCAAGGAAATTAGAAGACTACCTGATCAACTCACTAGAAATGGCTCATATTTGTTTCTCTTCCAAAAAAGGTCATATAACAAAATGTGGTAATCTATCTGTGTTTCATTGATTTTGAAAAGGTTTTTGACTGGGTGGATCACAACAAATTGTCACTAACCTTGAGAAGAATGGGAATGTTAGACACATAATTGTGCTCATGTGAAACCTATACTTGGACCAGGGAGCAGTAGTCAGATCAGAGCAGGGAAACACTGTATGGTTCAAGATCAGGAAAGATGTGTGTCAGGGATGCATCCTATCTCCATACCCCACACTCCCCCCTCCCCGACCTTTTCTATAAAAAAAAAGGATTTTTATTTTATACTGATTTGCTTACAAAGTTTGTATATATTGATTTTCACATGAAATCTTTCCCATTTTCTTTATCCCCACCTCCTTCTACCCATCAAATTGTGTGATCCTATGATTATCTCTCTGCCTAGCCTTTATCCCTCTGCTCCTATCCTCTCTCCCTTGGCTCTTCATACATGTTTGAGTTGTTACCTTTCTATTTCTACAATAATGGTCTTATATAATATTTGTCCTTCTGGAACTGAGTTAGTTCACTTAGCATAATGCTCTCCAGACCTTCTCAAGTTAAGTAGTAATTTTCAAAATCATTGCTCCTACATGCTGCATAATATTCCATCTTATGAATGTACCATAATCCCTCAATCCATTTGATTGTTGTTGGACATTTGGGCTGTTTCCATATTATTGAGATGGTAAACAACACTGCTATTAACACTGATGTACAAGTCTCTGTTTGTGCCTCAGTTCTCATTTTCTTAGAATATATTCCAAACAGTTGAATAGCTGGGTCATATGGAGTTTCTATGTTCAGCTTTTTGAGGAAATGGTCAACTGCCTTTCAGAGTGATTGTACCATTTTACAATTTCACCAACAGTGTATAAGAGTTCCTATCTCTCCACATCCTCTCCAACATCTATTACTTGTTATCCTATTAAACTTTGCCACTGCTGTTGGCGTGAAATATCTCTCAGTGTGGTTTTGATTTGCATCTCTCTGATTGCCAGTGATTTTTAACATTTCTTCATGTCTGTTGGCCATCTGAATATCTTCCTCTGTGAAAGATTTTTCCATGTTTTTTGCCTATTTTGTAATTGTGTTATCAGTCTTTTTCTTGTGGAGGCCCTTTAGGGTTATGTAAACATTTTATGAGTCCCTTATCTGAAATGGTATTGTCAAATGTATTTTCCCCGATAGTAGGTTTTCTTTTTACTCTGTTGGAAAATGTTTTGATGTGCACAGGGATTTAATTTTTAGAAGATCCTATTAATTAATTTTATTCTCTCCAGATTGTGCATTTCTGGTTATATTTGGAAGTCTCTTTATACCATAGAATAGGCTATGTAAGCTTGGTCCCAGTTTGTCTCTTAGGAACTTTATCACCATACCTTTTCAATCTATATGCAGAACAAATTATTCAAGAGGTTGGACTTTATGAAGGGGAATGTAGCATCAGAATTAGAAGGAGACTTATCAATAAAAAAGTTGTAGTTTTCAATATGGATTGAAGCTCAACATCAAGAAAATAAAAATCTTACCACTGGGCCAATTTGCAGCTTCATGATACATGGTGAAGAGATTGAGATTGTTAACAACTTCAGCTTGTTTGGTTCCACAATCAACACTCTTGGTACTAACGGTCAGGAAATCAGAAGACAAACTGCATTGGGAAAATATGTTATCAGGGACCTCTCTAGAGTACTGAAGAGTAATGATGCCAATCTAGAGACTAAGGTGTGCCTGATCCAGGCCATGGTCTTTGTGATTACTTGCTATGCATGTGAGCACTGGATAATAACTAAGATGATAGAAAAAGGATAGATGCCCTTGAGTTGTGGTGCTGAAGAAGAGTGTTGAATATACCGTGGACGAACAAATGAGTCTGTCTTAGGGTGAAACCAAGCTGCTCCCTGGAGGCAAGGATTTTGAAGCTCTGTCTCACATGTTTGGGTACGTGCCAGCAAGGATCAGTTCTTGGAGAGGAATGTCACACTTGGAAAGGTGGAGGGACAGAGCAGAAGAGGAAGACCCTGGATGAGATGGATCGAATCAGTGACTGGAGAAATAGGATTAGGCCTGTTGGAGACAGATGAGATGGGCTCCAGGTAGGGAAGGATTTAGAACTAATGTACATAGGGTTGCTATGAGGCTCAGGCAAGCTACTTGATGGCACCTAATAGCAACAACAGAATGTGAAAATTATCAAAGGACACTTAACCACTGCTAAATGAAACTAGTGCTGTTATATCTGGAGGAATAGGAATACTCTTCCACTTTGTACATCACTCTTTGTCAATGTGCAGTATGACATAACCTGGGTTTGCTGTGATGCTGAACCTTGTACCACTGGAATATCAAATATCAGAATGGTTTCCCAGTGTGGACAGTGTTTTGTGGAGCTCCCAGTTGTAAAACAGGTTTGGAAGCAAGAATGCCATCCAATTCCTAAACCACATGCCTCCTCTAGAAACTCTATGAACTTGGAGAAATGACAATAGTTATGGAAAGGCGTTAGGTCCTTTGTTCTTAGAGACACTATGGGTTGCGCTTGACTACTCATCAACAATCAACAACAATGTCATTAAAACCATACATAAAATATCAATGAATATTATTAAAAAGCACAGCACTAGATCAACAGAGAACTGCCAGAAATTAAAATTGGATTAAGAAGAGGCTGTGGTACCAAGAATATAATTTCTAATAGATAGATCTTGGCTGAAATCAGAGATTAACAGATTGATGAATGTCTATGCTTGCCTCTGGAAACTCTGTGAAGTTGGAGAAATGATGAAAGTTATACAAGTGTGTAGGTCTTTCATTCATAGGGTCGCTATGAGTCATATACGACTTGATGGTACTTAACAACAACTGCATAGAGAGAGCTCTGTTAGCCTAGTGGATAGAGAGTTATGCTACCAAGCCCAAGGTGGGTGATTTTAATCTGTAGCCCTCAGGCCTGGTTTTAATTGTTTTTGGTTAAACATTCTTCTAAGTGGTATTGCATTGGTCTATCTGTTTGCTGTACAGAAGTAACTCATGGTTGTTGTGATGCTAGACATTGTGACACTGATGGGTCAAATGTGATAATGGTTA
>NW_006399926.1:5918341-5922637 GCF_000299155.1 Elephantulus edwardii
AGAGAGGGTTAAACCAGGCTGCTCCTTGGAGGAAAGGATTCCGGGGCTTTGCCTGACATACTTTGGACATGTTGTAAGGAGGGACGAGGGACATCATGCTGGGCAGAGTAGAGGGACAGCACAGGAGGGGAAGACCCTCTATGATTCAGTGACTGGGGTAATCGGGATGGGTATGTATGTCAGAGGCAATGAGATTGGCACAGGATAGAGCAGGGTTTAGGGCTGTTGTACATAGGGTCGCTATGAGTCGCAAGCGATTCGATGGCACATAACAACAACTACAACAATCTCCAGCTCCATTTCTGTCTCCAAGTCCATGTTTTCTAACAACTGATTCTTCTTCTCTGTCCCCAACTTTTGCATTCCAGTCAACCATTATTATCAATGCATCTTGATTGCATGTTCGACCGATCTCCGCCTGTAAAACCCTCTGGGAGATGGATTGATTTGGTGACCGGGGCAATCGGAATGAGTGTGTCGGAGGCAATGAGATTGGCACAGGACAGAGCAGAGTTTAGCGCTCTTGTACATAGGGTCGCTGTGAGTCGCAAGTGACTCAACGGCATATGACAACAACAACAACAACAGAAAGATAGAGGAAGCTCTGTTGGCCTAGTGGCAAGAAGCTGCACTGCAATCCTGAAAACATGGTTCGAGGCCACCAATTGCTCTGTGGGAGAAGGATGGGCAATCTCCTCCTGTGCAATTAACTGCTTCTGAAAATCCACTGGAGGGTCAGCTATGAGTCGGTTTCTACTCTATGATACACAATAACAATAACAACAACTACAGAAAGATGGCAGGAGCTCTGGCCTGGTGATAAGCAGCTGCTAACCCACAGGCCCATGATTCAAATCTGCCAGCTGCTCTGCAGGAGAAAGACAGGCAGTCTCCTTCAGTGTGATTTACTGCATCTGAAAGCCCACTGGAGGGTCAGCTATGAGTCAGTTCTGACGTGGTCAAGTGAAACAGCAACAGCATCAAAAGAAAGATAGAAATGGATGCATTCGAATTGTGACGTTGATAAAGAACACTGACTACAGCTTGGACTGCCGGAAGAGTGAATGAATCTAGTTTGGCAGAAGAGCAGCTGTAATACTCCTTAGAAGTAAGATTGAAATTTATAAGATACTCGAGCACCACAACAACATAAAGGTAAATAATCCAATAGTAAAATGGGCACAGGATAGGAATAGACACTGCACCGAAGAAGACATTCAGATGGTTAACAAACACATGAAGAAATGTTCAAAATCCCTAGCTCTAAGTGAGATGCAAATTAAAACAACTATATCATCTCACCCCAGTAAGAATAGGAAAATTTAACAGAACAGCAAGCAACAAATGGTGGCGAGGTTGTGGAGAAACTGGAACCCTTATTTACTGTTGGTGGAAGTGTAAAATGATGCAACTACTGTGGAAGGCAGTATGGCGCTTTCTCAAAAAGTTGCAAATAGAGATACCATTTGACCCAGCAATTTCACTACTGGGAATATACCCCAAAGAGACCATAACTGATCCAAGCAGATATATGCATGGATATATACCCATGTTTGTCAAAGCTTTGTTCACAATAGCAAGGAGTTGGAAACAACCTAAGTGCCTATCAACAAATGAATGGATAGAGAAGCTGTGGTATATTCACACAATGGAACACTACACTGCATTGAAAAACAAGGAACTCATGCAATATTATTCAAAATGGGTGACACTGGAGGACATTATGCTGAGTGAAGTATCTCTGTTACAAAAGGACAAATACTGCATGGTGCCACTGTTGTAAAACAGGACTGACCTCAGGGCTGAGGGGAGACTGAGAAAGATGGGTTCAATAATGTATACTGCATGGAAACAGAGGAGGGAGAAAACTTTTTAAAAGGGATATGTGATTAGGTATTATTGTCATGACAGGAGTTCAGAGCGAATGCTGCATAGTGGAATGGATCTGGGGGGAAGGGATTGTAAAACAATGAAAGAATTTTTCTTTTACTTTTCCAAGAGAGTAGTATACTAGGGGAAGGGTTAGAAGGAGGGAAAGTGCAACAGTGAATGAATGGAAATACAAAGTAAATTTTCCAAAGTAAATTTTTATTGAAATTAATAATAAATTAAAAAAAGAAAAGAAGATTGATAAGACACCATGTTGCTTACTTGGGACCCAGCTTCAGGAACTCAATGACTAGAAGAGGATATCATGCTTGATAATGAAGAGGATCAGGAAAAAGATGAGAAACCAACACTCCATGAAATGAATTGACAGGGGCTGCAATGAAGGGCTCAGACATACAGAAGATTATAATGCTTCATTTTCATACACACGAGCCCAGCCGGCGGCACAGTAGTGAGCACAGCGACAGGGGCCCATGGCTTTCCTGCCCAAGGCGAAGGTGAGATAAGTACCAATTCATCATCTCTTCTGGAAAAACTGCTCCCTGAACATACCTGGCTCTGCCTACAAAACTCAGTGGGGCAGTTTGGCAATCCTGGCCCCTCAGGTCCTGCCACCCTTTTCTGCTGGAAAGTTTCAGTGGCAAGAAAAAGGAATTTCTTAACTGCTCAGCCGTAAGAGCAAACTGGGTGGATGAGGCTGTGGTGAAACGGGGTGCAGCCCGACTGCGCCCAGCAGGGCTTCCTGGTCCATCAGAACACTGGGTCTTTGGACTCTTCTGATAGCACAGCCAGAGCAGAAGGGGGTACCCACTAGGTGTCTAAGCTCAGTGTTTTAGTCTTTGTTGTTGCTGTGTACATTTTAATCAGAATCGGCCCATACCTGACCTTCCAGTGGCTTTTCAGAGGCAGAAAATCACATGGGAGGAGACTGCCCATCTTTCTCCAGTGGAGCAGCTCGCTGGTAGATTTGAACTGCATACCTTTGCCTTGGCACACAATTCCTTAGGGTTCAGGTTGGCTTTTTTTAGGGTTGTTATTAGTCGTACTTGACTCAACACCACCTAACAACAACTACAACAAGAAGCCACCTGAGCTCCCTGCTTTAGTCTTTAGATGCTTTCCTTTACCTCTACAGTGTACCAGCTACCTTGAAAGAAGTTTACAACCAAGAGTCCCACATACGTTTCATTTTTCTCTGTAACCCTGAGAAGTACCGACTGCTGTCTCCTTTTTTTGTAGAGAAAAGTCTCAAACCCCCATCTCTGTCAGGGCCGCAGTGCTCCAGAGTCTTGGGAAGGGGCAAAGCAGCACAGAACAGGACCATCAGGATTGTTATGGGGACATCAGGCAGGAAAGCTGCTCAGTGGAGCAAAGAAGACATGGGCATGGAGGAGTTCCTGGTAGGAGCACAGACCCAGTGCAGGGAAGAAGTTGTCTAACACTGCCCCATGTAGACTAGAAACTATCACTCGTGATTTACTAGCTGCAAAGCTGGTGGTCTTGGCCTTCAATGTGCTGGGGACTAGGAAGAGAATGATACTAGTGTCCAGTTGTGTGAGCTGGGAGGCTAGAGCTCTTCATTCAGCCTGGCCCACCTTCATAATCCAACTTCCTCCTCAGTGTCTGTCCTTGACCACAGAGGCTTCTTAGCCAAGCAAAGCCAGGCCCTGGTAGCTCCTTGAGTGATGTAGGTAAGAGGACTTCGGCTCAAAAGTCAGAGACAGCTAGGGAGTCTTCATGAACTAACATTAATTTTTACATCTATGATGAACGATTATTTCCTATTCTCCTGCAAATTTTTTACTTTATTAGTATTTAGTAAAGAATGTATGTACTACAAAGTGTTGTTGTTGTTATGTGCCATCGAGTCAGTCGCTTGCCACTCATAGTGACCCTATGTAAAACAACCTTAAACTCTGCTCTATCCTGTGCTGATCGCACTGACTCTGACACTCCCATCCCGATTACGCCAGTCACTGAATTAATCCACCTCATAGAGGGTCCAAAAATCAGACATCACTCACTCATTGCTGTCAAGCCAAAAGCGACTCATAGCTGACCCACCAGCAGGTTTTGGAGGCTGTAAATCACATAGGAGGAGATTGGCCATCCTTCTCTCAAGGAATCAAAATATGTAGTCAAAATAGAAATTTTAAAAAAAATCATGCCTAATACCCCATTTGTTCCTTCTTTCTCTTTCTAAAGTTGTCAGTGTACTAACTTTTGATTATAAAAGCAATAATTGCTTACTTAAAATGTTTGTAAAATGTTGTTGTTGTTGTTATGTGCCTTCGAGTCTCTTGTGACTCATAGCGACCCTATGTACAACAACTCTAAACTCTGCTCTGTCCTGGGCCAATCTCACTGTCTCTGACACACTCATCCTGATTGCCCCAGTCACCGAAT
>NW_006399926.1:5922737-5943293 GCF_000299155.1 Elephantulus edwardii
CATAGGGTCGCTATGAGTCGCAAGCAACTCGACGGCACATAACGACAACAAAAACTGTTAACATGAGGGTTGATTGTGGAATCAACTAAAATGAAATTGTTGGCAACTTTAGTCTTTTCTCTCTATCATGATGTTGCCTATTGATAATTCCATGAGAAACAAAATACCACTTTGACTCTGTCATATATGAACCTAAAAACTATTCTAAGAATAGATTTGATTTACTGAACACTAATGATCAAAGTGATAAGTGATAACAAGTGAAAGCAAAGACCATGGCCTGTATCAAACGCACCTTAGTCTCCAAAGAGACACGATTGCTCTTCAGTACTTTGGAGAGGTCCCTAACAGCAGACTTTCCCATGGCAATACAACTTCTAATTTCCTGGCTGCTGGTGCCAAGAGTGTTGATTGTGGAGCCAAGCAAACTGAAGCTGTGAACAATCTCAATCTCTTCACCATCCATCCTGATGCCACCAGTTGGTCCAGTGGTGAAAATCTTTGTCTTCTTGACATTGAGCCTCAATCCATATTGAAGGCTGCAGTCCTTGACCCTTTGCAGCAAGTGCTTCAGGTCTTCCTCAGTTTCAGCAAGCAGGGTTGTGTCATCTGCAAAATGTTAATAATATAAAATACTCCACAGAGCTAGATTACAGTGGCTTTATTTTAGAGTCTATGCCTGCATCACTATTATTTTAAATTATTATTTATTTTCTATTTTATTGTAATTTGAGTGAAAATTTTTATGAAGCCAATTGGTTTTCCAATCAACCATTCACATGTATTTTATTTTATTTTATTTTATAGCATTAATTACAGTATCCACAGGGTAATTACACTTTACCCACCTCCTCCCTTAATTCTCATTTCCATAAACCCTTTTATCCTACCCCTTCCTGCCATCAGAGGTTTCTCCTTGGGCAAATACTGCTCTTCTGACCTCATATAACTGGTTGTTTTAAGGATGGAGTGTCTCCCTAGCATTACTGGTCACTTGGTAAGTCTGTTGTTTGGCTGAAAGTTGAGCCATAAGACAGTTTTGTTCCAGGTTCTGAGAGCGACTAAGGGCCATGACCTCTAATGCTTCACCAGTCTCTGTTGGAGTAGTAAGCTTGGCCTTTTTTCTGTTTTCTCTGTTTTGCTTCACATTCTCCCCACTCTATCCAGGATCTTCTGGAATTCAATGTAGCATGGTCAGCAGTGGTGGCCGAGCTCTGGTCCCTCAGCTCTCAGGCGGTGGAAGCTGAGGGACACCAGGTCCATTAGTTCTTTATACTAATTGTTTACATACATCTTTGCTTTTCTTTCCTCTTCCTTGTTCTGGATACAGAGAGACCTTAGATGGCTGTTTATAAGCGTTTAAGACCCCAGTGGCTATCCACCACCGTAGAATGTAGAACACTGTGTTATGGGTCTTTTTTAAATTTTATTTTATTATTTTTGTGTGTGTGTATCGTCAAGTTGGATCTGACTGGTACAGGAGGAGAGTGCCCCTCCTTCTCCAGCAGAGAATGTGAACTATGGATTTGAACCATGTGTACCTCTGGGATTGCAGTACAACTTCTTGTCACTAGGCCACCAGAGCTCCCTTAACACTGGGTTTTGGGTTATGTTATGTCTATCCACACTGGTGTCTCCAAAACTCATTCCAAGGCCCCAGAACTGGCTGCTCATTCCCTTGTTGCTGTTGTTGTGTGCCGCCAGTCAGAAATGACCCCCAGTTGATTCTCCAGAGAGTTTTCAGAGACAGTAAATCACACAGGAGGAGGCTGCCCATCCTTCACCCACGGTGCAGCTGGTGGATCCAAACTGCATGCCTTTGGGATTGCAGCAAAGCTTCTTAACAACTAGGCCGCCAGAGCTCCCTACTCATTCCTTTGTTGTTATGCATCATGGAGTTGGAACTGACCCATAGCTAACCCTCTTGCAGGTTTTCAGAGGCAGGTAACTGCATGGGAGGAGAGTGCCAATCTTTCTCCCACAGAGAGCAGCTGGTGGATTCAAACCACATGTCTTTGGGATTGCAGCTCAGCTTTTTACAACTAGGCCACCGTTAAGGATTATGATGAAGAAGTGTGAGAAGCACTGCCCCCTGTTGGTAAAAGCCATTTGAGTAATCTTACTCTGCAATGTGGTTTCTGAAAACCAAGTCATTGTATGGCTATATAAACAAGGAACTGTTGTTGGGGAGTTGATTCTGACTCATGATCATGCATTGTGATACAGAAGGTAACTACTCCGTAAAACTTTCTTAGTTGTATTGTTTACAGAAGCTGATTGTGAGGCATGTTTGAAATTTACGACTTAGGTTAGTGGAGCTCTGGTGGCCTAACGGCAAGAAGCTGCACTGCAATCCCGAAGGCGTGTGAGGTTCAAATCCACTAGCTTCCCTGTGGGAGGATGGACAAACTTCCTCCCGAGCAATTACCTGCTTGAAACCCCTCCCGCCCCCCGAAGGGTCCGCTATGAGTTAGAACTACCACCACCACCACCACCTTAGGTTAGTGTTGTTGTGCACCATAGTGACCTATTGCTGATCCTCCCGGCAGGTTTTCAGAGGCAGTTAATCGGACAGGAGGAGATTGTCCAGCCTCCCACAGAGCAGCTGGTGGCCTCGAACCACATGCCTTTGAAATTGCAGCACGGCTTCTTGCCACGCAAACTATTTGTGTCACCCAGAGAGAACCTTGTACGGCTTTACTTCCGTTTATTTTATTCATTCTCCACCTTCAAGGACATGGATTGACCCGGGGGCTGCCACAGCGGGTTTACATTTACATACTGCAGGGATTGTGAAGATGGCGCAGGACCCAGTAGGGCTTCATTCTGTTCGAGACAGGTTTGCTATGAGTTGACTTCAACTCGACAACATTTAACAACTGCTGCTGCTACTACTGATGATTATTTCTTCTGTTGTTGTCTTCTGTCCCTTGCTTTTACAAACTTGTTCAACAAACATTTTTTTGTACAGGCACGATTGTGAACACCCATCCATACTTGTCTTATGGCAAGTTCCTGGAAACAGGATCACGGTGCGTGTGAACATCTGATGCATGTGTGAGGACACAGTCTCTGGAGTCAGACCACGGAGGATGACAGCTCAGCTCTGCCACTCTCTCTGCCGGCTGAGTGGTCTGAACATCGCTCAATGCTTTCATTTCCTCACAGGTAAATGTAGATCGTGACAGTGTCTCTGATTTTGAGTCGCTATGAGACAATATATGGCAAACACTTAGATCATAACTGGGAGCTTACAATGATGGGCTTTTACCATTATTATTGTTGTTGTTATCCGTTGCCAAGTTGTCCTGCTTAGAGTGTCCTAATTTAAACTCCCACAAGCATTATAAGGAAGAGCTCTTTCCACACACCTTTGTCAACATTAGGCATTATCATTCCTTGCTTTATTTTGTTGTTTGGCAACCTGATAGGCAAAAATTTTTGCTTTGTTTTTATTTCTCTCATTATTAGTGATGACCATTATTAACGGGTTTTACTTGATATTTGGCTTTTTGAGTGTGATTTCCCCCTCTTCTTGGTAGACTTGTTCTATATTTTCTTATAGGTTTCTTCTCCTTTAGTATATGAAGGTTATTAACCTTTATCTAATCTTATGTAGAGATATATCTAAGGTATGGTGGGTGTGGCATGTGGTCTGGGTGCCAATGGAAGAGGGGTCACCACTGAGTGGTTTCTATTAGCCATCACAGTTCCTATCACCAGCTGAGAGAGAGAAATCCAGCAAGTTAGAAATCATACTTTCATGTTTCAGAGCCTCCGTGGATCAAGAAAACTGTGTGATCTTGTGCTACTGAATCTAGAAAAAGAAGAAATTGGAAAAAAAATGACTTTGAACACATTGCAGATGATCATCAGGAAGGAAGGTATAGCTGTGATTTTCATCTAGAGCCATAAAATATTAAGTAAAAGACAAGTTTGGCTTGTATTTTTGAGCTGATATTATGGTTAAATTATGTAAAAGACACTATCAGATATTTGGACAGGGTGCAATTTCAGTGCTTGCCATAGGTGCTACTGTCCCTAGATACGCCTTCGGTCATAGAGACCATAATTTTTTCCCCCCAGATTTTCTTATGCTATTTAATCCTGTTCTTATTTGTACACACACAAAAATTTTATTTGTTCCCATTACTTTTACCTTTGCTTATATGCTCATAGTGAGATCAAGTTAACTATATTTTAATTTTTTTTTACATTTTCTCACATTTATCTTTTGAGTGAAAATGTAATTGATTTAGAATTTGGTGATTTCCTCACTAACTATTGCTACTATTGATTAATTATTACATATTAAGTTACCTAGTCTTAGGGTTGTTTGGGTTTTGTTTTCTTGGGTTTTTTTAATTACCTCCTTGTCCAGTGCCTCCACAATTAGGAGCTCTGGTTGTGTGTTACAAATTATGCTGCTGACCCCAAAGGTCCATGATTTTAATCCACCAGTTGCTCCTCAAGAAAAAAGATGGATAATCTCTTCCTGTAAAGACTGACACTCTTAAAAACCCCAGGGTGCATCAGAGTCTACTCCACAGCAATTATTCCCCCCTTATATGATAAATATTATTTTACTTTTGTAGCTTTAAACAAACACTTTATTCCCTGATAATGGAAGTCTGTTGTTGTTGTTGTTAGGCGCTGTTGAGTTGAGTACAAATCATAGGGACCTTACAAACAAAAAATCTGAACCCTGTTCTGCCCTGCACCATCCTTACACTTCCTGACATATAAGAGCCCATAATCCAGTCACCACGTCAAATGACCTCACTGAGGGACTTCCTTCTCCTTCGCTGATCCTCCACCCTTCCCAGCATCATGTCCCTCTCCAAGGAGTAGCTCTCCTAGCAACTTGTCCAAAGTAAATGTGGTTGAAGCCTCATCATTCTTGTCTCCAAAGAGCACTTCAGCTGCACCCTCTCCAAGGTACATTTGTTTGTTCTCTTGGCTGTCTATGGATGTCCAGTTCTCTTCTGCAACACCACAGCTCAAAGGCCTCAATTCTTCTGTCATCCTTATTCATTGTCCAGCTTTCAGATGAATAGCAAGTGATCAGAAAGACTGTGACCTGAATCAGAGGCTTGACTCAATCCTAAAACTGACATCATTGTGCCTCAGTAATTTGGAGAGACCCTTAACTGAAGGTTTTCCTAGTGCAATGTGTCTCCTTGTTTTGTCACCTCTGGTACCAAAGGTGTTAATTGTAATCCAAACAAGATATAGCTAATGACAGTTTCAATCTCCTCTCCATTCATCATGTTGTTGCCTATTGGTTCAGTGGTAAGAATCTTTGTCTTCTTAACATTGAGGTGCAATCCATACTGAAGCCTACATTCCTTGATCTTCTGCAACAAGTGCTTCAAGTTCTCCTCACGTTCAGCAAGGTTGTGCCATCTCTATAATTCAGGTTATTGCTAAGTCTCCTTCCAATCCTGATGCCACCCTCCTCTTCATAGAGTACAGCTTCTTGTATAATTTGCTCAGCATACAGTTTGAATAGGCATTGAGAGAGAAGGCAATCCTGCCACACTCCCCTCCCAATTCCAAACCATGCAGTCCTCCCTTGCTCTGTTTCACAACAGCCACCTATGTATAGGTTATGCATGAGCACAGTTAAGTCCTCTGGGATTCCCATTCTTCTCGATGTCAGCCACAACTTGTCATGATCCACATAGTCAAAAGCCTTTGCATAGTCAATGAAGCACAGATGGACATTCTTCTGGTATTCCTTACTTTTAGCCAGGATCCATCTGACATCAGCAATGATATCCCTGGTGCCACGGCCTCTCTTAAATCCTGCTTGAACTCCTGGCAGTTCCCTATCTATGTGCTGTTTTAGCTGTTTTTGAATGCTCTTCAGCAGTGTTTTGCTTGCATGTGTGATAGCAATGATACTGTTCCACATTCAGTTGGATCACCTTTCTTGGAAATGGGACCAAATATGGACCTTTTCCAATCCATTGACCAGAGAGCTATGAACACTAAAGGAATGAGAGTGCAAGTCTACACTTGTTAATTTCTTGGCGATTGCCATCTCATTATTTTAAAACATTAACTCTCAAATGATTTTTGTATCTTCTAGGAAGTATCCAAGGAATGAAACCTGGTAGCACAGTGATTATAGCACTTGGCTGCTAATAAAAAGGCCAGAAGTATCAACACACCAGCTACACTGAGGGAGAAAGATACGGCAATATGACTCTGAAAAGATTTGAAGCTTTGAAAACCTATGGAGAGTTCCAGTCTGTCCTTCAGGGTCACCATGTGTTAGAACCAACTTGCAGATCTGGTTTTGACTGAATTGTGTTCATATTAACATTGTATTTTTTTACCACTTTTGCACTTTCCTGTTTAGATACAAAAGAGCACTGATGGCACAATGCTCAAGGTTTTGACTAAATTAAAAGATTGGTGGTTCAAACTCACCAGCCTTCTGTGAAAAAAACACGTGGCAGTCTGTTTCCAGAAAGATTATGGCCTTGGAAACTCTGCAGAGTAGTTCACTCTGCCCAGTGGGTTGTTATAAGGTGAAATCAAATGGACAGCATTTTTTTTGAGGGCAGAGTTTAGTTTCTCCTTTTAAGAACAAATGAACCACATGAACTACACCCTCCACCACCCTAAGACTGGGAAAACTAGATGGTGCCCGGCTGCCACATTGGCCATTCTGAACAGTACCACAGAAAAAGGTCCAGGAAAGAGTTGCGGGAAAGTAAGGGAAAAAAACTCAGAATTATCCACAGACTAGACTAAGTGGTTGGATGGAGACTGGTAGACCTCACGAGACTATGGCCTGTAACACCCTTGAGTTTTGGAACTGAAGCCACACCTAGAGATCAACTTTTAGCCAAACAAGAGGCAGGCCTGTAAAGTGTGAGGATGGTGCCCCTCAGAACAATTGTTGTTGCATATTTTCGAGTCCTAACATAGTTGACCCGCCTGCGGGTTTTCAGAGGCAGTTAATACTTGGGAGATTGCTTCTCTTTTTTTCCATGGAGCAGCTAGATGGTGGATTTGAACTGTGTGCATTTGGATTGGGTGCATAGTGCCTTATCACTAGGCCACCAGAGTTTCCTTCAGAACAATTGTTGTTGTGTTGTTGATTGCTGTCGAGTTGAGCACAACTCATAGCGACCCTATGAATAAAAGACCTGAAGCCTTTCTATAACTATTGTTGTTTCTCAAAGTTCATTGTTTCCAGAGGCATGTAGTTAGGAAGCAGATGCCACTCCAATTAATCATAGGAAAATAAAAGGGCAACATTAGCCCAAAACAAAACCCAGAAGACATTAAGAGGCAAAAAGAAAAAAACAAAACAAAAAACAAACCAACAAAAAAAAAAGAGGCAAGAAGAAAGGAAATGGAAAACACAAAGAGAAAGTTGGGAAAGTGCTGTTATATCGAGGGGATTATAAACACAGTAAAATGCACATAAATTGTCAAATAGAAAACTACTTACTCTGTAAACTTTCACCCAAACCATAAAAAAAAATCAAAGAAAAAAATTAAAATACTGTGGTGACTTATACAGAAACCATTTTCTCACAGACATTTCACTCTAAGACTTAAATGAACTTCCAGGTCAGAACATGTTTTGTCCAGGAAAGGTCCTATTTTTGAGTGGCTAGGCTAATGCATTTGACTGGTTAGTCTTCCTGGGTGTTTAACTTGTCTTATAGACAGAATCTAGAGATGAGAAATGTATGGACAGCAACTCCATTAGGTTGGCTCCCCTGGTGTTTAAAACTAAAGATTTAGAGTGAAAAGGTCTATGTTCAAATCCCAGCTCCACTATTTCATGGGTTCTGTGATTTTGACACATCTAACCCACAGCCTCCAATTCTGAAGAGGAAGGAAAGGATAAGCTGACAGAAGAGAGCTATGGGTTGGCTCATATGAGATGGTACATCGTGAATGAGCCATAGTTATGGTAATCATCATTCTTCTTTCAAATGATAATTTGATAGACTCTGTGCTCATAGAGATAGGTTAGCCACTCAGATCCAAGCCTGAAGAGCCACTGAGGGTGTTGTCACAAACTCTGCAAACCAGACAAGGAGGTAGGATTATAAGATATTATCAAAATTGAGAAGCCAAACTGGTGCACTAACCTAGATGGAAAGCTACCTGCTTCTGAGCGGCAGGCAAGAATTGGTTTTCTCTAGGAATCAACTTGGGGCCAGCTCCAACACTGTGGAAGTCCCTGGCTGACCCGAGATCCTGCCCACATAACAAGCACTCTGATTTTATCTTCAATGCAAGACATTTGCATTCATTACAGAAAAAAACATGAGCAAAATTCCCCTGGTTGTGACCTGACTGGCTTCTGTCTGAGCTCAAGTGAACAAGCTACGAAATAGCCTCCAGTGCCATGTTTAATTGCTGAAACAAACAAACAACTTGCTTCTTGGACTTATTGAATGTTGATCAACCAGATTCAGAGGATATTTTTCAAAGTACAACCATAGTCATTTTCATGTAATTGGTATCGACCCATACTCTCTGGCAGTCATTAGATTCTCAAATCTAGTTCTCTGGGCCTTTCCTGAATCATGATCTGAAGCTCCGTCAGTTAGATTCCAATTTTCCGTGGCAGGAGGTCACAAGTCCATTGAATCTAAAACTGTTTCTTGTATTATTTACATAATATGAAGAAAATGTTCAAATATCACCACGTTTTCCAGAACTTGGAAATGTCCTCACCACCTGAAATGTTGCAGATGTGTTGAGATTTAGATATTGTCCAACATTAAAGACTGAACAGTACCTGAGCCTATACTGACTGACCTATTGAGACTGAATTTTATTTGTACTTTTGGGTCCATCTCTGGGTAAGTTTGGAGTCATTGCACTTATTCTTTGATGTTTGGAATTTGATGGGCTCCACAGAAGCTTTGTGGGTCCCTACTTCAGCACCCTCACTTTATAAATCAGGAAATTGAGCTCATAAGTGACATATATATAGATCAGAGGTCCTTGAATTAGGGGCCTAGCTGAAACAGGGACCTAAGTCCACTTTCTTTTAAGTCACAGATCAACTATGTCTTCTGTGAATTATTATTATTTAATCTCATTTCTTCTCCACCCACCTTTAAGCTAAGCAGTTTTCCAATATCATATACTTTCATCACCTTACAGTTATGCCCTATTTCTGTCTATTCCTCCCTTGGTAGGCTTTGAGCACTTTGAGGGAAATGACTTTGTTCAATTCCTTTCTGGATTCCTGAAGTCTGACTTCATGTCAGATGTAGAAGGCTCTCATTAAATGAATGGGTGAATACACGAGCCAGCATATCATGCCAGTTTCATGAGCAGTGGCCAAGCATTCTTCATGCAGAAGTTTGCCACCAGTCTGCAGTATAGAGCTAACTATTGTTATTAGGTGCTATTGAGTCAGTTCTGACTTACAAAGATTTTATGTAAAACAAGACAAAACAAAACAAAACCCTGCCCAATTCTGCACCATCTGTACAATTTCTGCTGTGTATATGCCCATTTTTGCAGTCACTGTATCAATTCATCTCATTGAACATCATCCTCTTTTTCTCTGACCCTCTCCTTTTCCAAGAATGATGGTCTTCTCCAGGGCCTGGCCCCTGCGGGTAACATTCTTTGGGCTTTTTAACTGGAGACCAAGTCTTGTACTTGACTGTCCTGTATGATTCCCTAGACATCTCATATACATATGATTGTTTTCCTACTGCATGTTCCTCCTGACTGCTGCTTAAAGACTGCTGTCAGAGATAATAAGGAACTTATGGGAGGTCTGGTACCTTCTTTCACATATGATTTTATTTTTCACACCTAAGGAGACTGAACAATAGCCTTACCTCTTTGGCTGTTATACCTAACACAATACCTAACACAGCGTCCGTGCCCGGTTGTCAGTCATATGGGACTGATGATTTGATTTCATCTGAAGCTGAACATGGAGCAGCCCTTTTTATAATGTTTGAGCCGCGAGAGGAATGACCAATAAAACCCACCCCCACATTGGCTCTTTAGCAACATCTGAGGCTGTGAGCACTGAGCCAGATTTGTCATCTGGAGATGCCAAGTAGGAGCTGTGATAATTATCAACTGGTCCTTCTTGCTCTCCTTATAGCCTGTCCAAAAATACCTTGCACAATGGTTCTTTTCTTTCCGACACACTTGACAATTCTTTCCATTTGTCATCTCCACTGAGGGTTGTCGCCACTAGTGTGGATGTACTGAGAAGTGCCGGCTGGTGTCTAGGGAGCTGAGGGTGGGGGTTAAGAATGGATCCTGGTGGTCCAGATGATGACTTTACCAAGGTTGTGCCCATATGGGGTAGGTCTACCTGGGTAATCTGTCACCATCCTGAGCTCTTGACCCTCAGTCCTCTTCTGACTTAAACATTGATGCATTTAGAGTTGAGCCTAGATAAATGTGGGTGGTAGCTATATTAAGTTTTAATGACATAAAGAATTGAGGCATGAGAATGTTTTAAATCTCAGGGAAATATTCAGCTTATGACTGGAACCACACTTATATAATAGCTATACAACACCATGCTATATCTTTTTGGGGATATTTTATCCTATATCTTTTATGTTATTTCATATAATATCTTTTTTAAAAAATAGTTTTTATTTTACATTGGTTTGCATACAAACTTCATATACTTTGTGTTTCATGTATAAACATTATGTTCCACACATTCCTCTATTCATTGTGTTCCATACAATCATTCCTATACATTGTGTTTTACAAAATTAATCCCCATTGATCAGCAACTATGATTTTACAGGGGACAGAATACCCTTGCACTTGAAGTGGCTTTAGTCTGTGGAGGTTTCCTGGGATCTGGGGCTTGTGTACTGCCCTTCAAACTGAGGTGACCTTGAAGGAAGGACCCTACCTTTCTATTCCCATTGACAGCTCTAGGGTCTGAGACCATCTTCTCCCTCATTCTGGTGGTGTCTTGAGGTCAGCTATGTCTCCTCTTCAAAGGAAGGTTTCCCTGAAGTTAAGAGCTGGATCGTCAGACAGGAACTTCCCTCAACACCAGATGAAATCTATGGAGACTCAGACCTCAATCTAAGGACATTGTAGAGATGTGCTAGCAAATAGTAGAATGGTCACACACAGTATGTCTCTGTGCTTCTGGGTCAGGCAGTGGGGAAAGGGTAAGAGGAGAGGCTGGTGGTTGGTGGTTGGTCTCAGCCGTCAGTCAATGGACGTTCTGAGGGGGCTATGCTCCCCCTTGGGTCTTGTCCTCACCCCTGCGTGTGCTCATTCATGTCTGTGTGGTGCGGGGATATGTGCATGTGGAAGGCAGGAGTTGTGTTTATGCTTGCACGTGGGGCATACACTGTGGCACAGTGTGCAGTTCTCACGGTGTGAAGCTCCAGAGGGTGCTGAGGAGGATGGGGAACCCGGTGAGGGTCCACGCGAGGCAGGCTTGCACCAGTGGGCTACGTGGCACAGCTGGCATGACCTGGAATCACCACAGCCTAAAGCATGTTTGTCATTTTAACATGATTCAGCCTCTATTAATGGCTCAGGTGAGGCCACCTTGGGAACTGGGGCATAGCATTCACATGAAGTCCAGGGTCACCTCCAGAAGCCTTTTAAATGGGAGTCTGAGCTTCAGGGTAAGCTTGGTTTGGGGAAGCAGACATTCAGCCATGGCTCCTTCCTATTAGCCTGCCCATACCCAAACATCTGCTGCCAGACATCTTCCATTGTGGCACCAAACAAATCTGTCTGAATCCAGAACACTTATAGCTAAACCCTATGTGCCTGGTGTTGGAAATCCAACGGCGGATTGCCATGAATCAGAGCCAACTTGGCAGCAGTGGGAGTGGGATGTGCAAATATTTGGTTGTTAATGGAAAAGTCAGTAGTTTGAAGCTATCTGGTCCTCTGTGGAAAAAAGTTGTATCAGTCTATTCTTGTGAAGAGTTATAGACTCAATAACCCAATGTGAACAGCTCAACTTTACCCTGTATGGTCATCACCAGTAGGAATTGATGTGATGGAAGTGGATTATGTGCCCTGAGAGAGGCAATGACAGATAAGCCAAGTGCAGGAGATTGCCATGTGAACAAGGCCATCCTGTTCAGTGCCCAGTAGATCACCTCTGAGGGATGTTGTGTGAGTGAGTAAGGAACAATGGGGACCCAAAAAGGGTAAATGGACAATAAACATACAAACAAAAATATTATTTCATAAAGAGTAGAGAGAGCAAGAGAATGAATGTAGCTTGAGAGGCCCAGGAAAATCTTGAAGAGCTAGCATGAAAACTGAGAACTAAATGGTGAGACAGCCATGCCTTTCTACTCCAAGTACATCAGTCCTTGATTTCCTATCTTTTCTGTCCTTAATCTTCTAGTTTATACTGGATCATTTCTTTATAGTGGTTATCCTAAGAAAAGACAAACATTTTTTTCCCTCTTATTTTCCTCTTATTTTCACCCCATTTCTCTGTTCATGTTCACAGCCAAACAATCGTAAATGAATGGTACTCAATAGACTGTCCTGGCTCCAACTCTTTGTTTTCTCCTCATTCTGTTCTGGCTTCTGTATCCCCTTTTCTCTGTCCATTCTCTTCTCTTCCATTCTGTTCTACCTCCTACATCACCACGTTCTTGGCGCTAGTCAAGGTCACCAGTGACCTCTGTGTTTCTTGGCTTATTAGGATTGTTGGTCTCAGCAGATCCCCCTCTCTTTCCCAGAAAGCCTTTCCTTTCATGTCTACCCAGAGCCCATCCTCCTAGTTTGGTCCTCCTTCCCTGGGCAGGCTCTTTATCTGCTGGTTTCACAAACTCCTCCTCCAATGTCTAACGCTGAGATCTTAGTGTACCCTCAGCTCTGTGGGACACTCTTCTCTTGGGGTAGCAAATACTCCCACATCTTTAAATACTTTCTATATAATGACTTCTCTCAAAATTTGTATGTATGGCTCAAATATTCCTAAACTCCAGATACATATCTACTAGTTTTTACCTTTCTGTAGAAACCCTGCCATCCATCCACCTAATAGCATGCCTGAAACCTAGAATTATTTTTGCATTCTTTTCTCTTTTCCACCCTACAATTTAGTCCAGTTGTCAATCTTGTTAATTATCCTTCTGATAAACTTCTCACACTCATCTCCTTTTTTCAGTTTTCACTGCTGCCCTCTGTCGTCTATAGCTATAACTACAGTAACACAATTGAAAAGAGGGAAAAATAAGGCTGCAAGAATTAACAGAGTAACAATTGAAGTGTTGAAGCAAACAGATGCAGCCTTGGACATGTTCACTCATCTGCGCCAAGAAATATGAAGGGCAGCTACCTGACCAACTGATAGGAAGAGATCCATATTTGTGTCTAATTCACAAAAACCTAAGCCATTAGACTGCAGAAATTATCAAGCAATATTATTAATATTACATGCAAATACAATCTTGTTGAATATTTTGTAGAAATGGTTGGAATAGTACAAACTGCCAGAAATTTCATATGGACACAATGAGGTTAATGGAACAAGATATATCATTATTGATGTTAGGTGAATCTTGACTGAAAGGAAGGAAATCCAGAAAGATATCTATTTATGTTCTATTAATTATACAAATGCATTCCACTCTGCAGATCATGAAAAATGGTGGGGAACATTAAGAAGAATGGAAACTTCAAAAGGTTCATTGTGCTCATGAGGAAACTGTATGTGAACCAAGAAATGGTTGTTTGAACAGAGCAAGGGAACACTGTGTGGTTTAAAATCAGGAAAGGTTTGCATCAGGTTGTATACTTTCTCCATATCTATTCAGTGTGCATGCTGACCAAATCATTTGAGAAACTAGACTATATGTAGAATACTGGAGGAAGACTCATCAACAACATGCACTGTGAAAATGATACAACCTTGTTTGCAGAAAGTGAAGAAAACTTGAAGCAGTTGCTGAAGAAGAGAACTACAACCTTCAATAAGAGTTACACCTCAACAAGAAAGCAAAAATCCTCACCTCTGGACCAACAAGCAACATCATGATAGAGAAAATATTGAAGTTGTCAAGAATTTACTTTTATTTGGTTACATAATTAGCATCTACGGTAGCAGTAGTCAAGAAATTAAAAGATTTGTCACATAGGACAAATCTGCTGGCTGACTTCTTTAAAGTGCTAAAGAACCCAGAGGTCACCTGAAAGGTGAAGACTTCCCTGATCCAAGGTATGTTATTTTCAGTTGCTTTGTATGCATGCAAATTTGGACTATGACTAAGCGACTGAAAAACAATCGATTCTTTGAATATGTTTGTTGGTGAAGAGTATGAACTATTCCATGGATTCCCAAAAGAACAGACAAATCTGTCTTGGAGGAGAGGCAACCAGGCTCTCCTTAGAGACAAGCATGATAAAACTCCATCTCATGTATTTGGGGGATATTGTCAGGAAGGACCAGTCCTTGGAGGACCTCATGCCAGTTAAAGCAGTGTCAAGGAAAGAGAAGATGACCCTCAAAGAGATAGATTGACACAGTGGCTGCAACAATGGGCTTGATTGAATGTAGTGGAAATAGTGAAGATGGAGCAGGACGGGGAAAATTTTCAATCCATTATTCATAAGGCTGTTATGAATCATAGTTAACTTAGTGGAACCTAATAATAACATTAGTAAAATTACTTCATCAGCATATCTATTTCTGGAGGACCATGTAAAAAATATTAGGGAGCTTTGGTGGCATAGTTTCTAGGGAATTGCATTGCTAGTTCAAAGGTAGAATTTTTCTGGAGGTTTGAATCCACCAGCACCTCTGAGGGAGAAAGATTGGTAATCTCTTCCAGGGATTTACAGCCTCTGAAAACCCATGGTGGTGTCAGCTGAGTTAGTCCAACTGGACAGCAATGAGGTTTGAAACTGTATAGTTTTAGATAATTCCGTATGTCAAGAGGGAGCCCTGGCTGTGCTGCCAACCCAAAGGTAGGCAGTTAAACCCACCAGAGATTTAATGTAGCTGAAAACCTGCTGGAGGGTGAGTATGATGTGGTTCCACGTGACAGTATATAACAATAACAAAATATGTCAATACTCTTGGCATCTTGCATCTCTTTGTCTATAATGATGTAGATCATGTGGGAATAGAACAGACACACTGATCAGACTTCAGAGAATAAGAATATCATCCCTTTAGATAAATGGCGAAGTCAGCCATAAAGGTTAGAGGGACCCTTTGGAAAACAGTTAAAAAACAACAACAACAACAACATGGTTTCCAGGCCTGCATCAAGACTTTAAAGTGAAGTTAGCTCTGATTTCAATTGGTCTTGTTTACATTGAAATCAAAGGTTTTAAATTCATATACACTTTTTTATAACATTCATAATATCTGAAGACATTTGATGTCCCTGAGTCTTGTCATCTTCAAATGAAATGCTTCATTCTTCAGATGCTTCTCAGAGGAGAAGTCATTATGCTCCAGCTCACATTCACCTAGATGGCCTCTAAAAGTCTGTCAGTGTCTACCTTCCAAGGCAGCGTCTGAAATGATGATCTAACCTGTGAAGCTGTCTTGTGGTTGCTGTACTCTCCAACACTTTCCCCTAGAAGCCCACAGGAGGGGCTCTTTCACATAATTCACATTTCTGTTCAAATAGGCTTTTCCAGAATTCTCCAGCTCAAGAGTCCTGCTCCCACATCCTACCTCTCACTAACATGCTTGCTTTATTTTCTTCACAGTTTTATTGTTTTTGTTTTGTGCCATCAAGTCACCTGCGAGTCATAGTGACCTTATGTACTCTGAACTCTGCTCTATCCTGAGCCAATCTTACTGTCTATGACACACTCACCACTATCATAGAGGTTCTGTGTCAATCCATCTCATTCAAGCTCTTCCCTTCCTAAATTGTCTCTCTACCCCATGATGTCCTTCTCCAGGGACTGGTCCCTCCAAGCCACATGCCCAAAGTATGTGAGACGGAGCTTCAAAATCCTTGCCTTCAAGGAGCAGCCTTGTTTCACCCTCTCTAGGATAAACCTATTTGTTATCTTGGGGTTCAATGGTATGTTCAATACTTCTTTCCAGCACTACAACTAAAAGGCATGAATTCTTCTATCATCTTTGGTCATTGTGCAGCTGCCTGATGCATAGCAAGTAATTGCAAAGACCATGGCCTGAATTTCCTTAGTACCTTAGTTTCCAGACTGACATCTTTGCTCTTCAGCACTTTTGAGAGGTCCCTGACAGTAGCCTTCGCCAGAGCAATTAGTCTTTTGATTTCTTGACTCCTGGTGCCAAGAATGTAGATTTATTATCTAGAATGTTTTTACTCATGCATTTGCTTAGTTGATTTTTTCCTCCTATTCTTGGTTGGCATTTCCTAAGCTGAAGGAATTGAAGAACAAATTCAAGCCTTGAATTGCAATACTTAAGGATGATAGGGGAAGAATACAGAATGATCTGGGAAGCACCGAAAATAGATGGAAGGAGTATACAGAGTCACTGTATCGAAAAGAATTGGATGGCACAGAAAGATTTCAGGAAACAATATATGATCAAGGGGCAATGGTGATAAAGGAAGTTCAAACTGCTCTGAAGAAATTGGCAAAAAACAAAGACCCAGGAAGTAATAGAATAGCAATTGACATATTTCAACAGATAGATACTTGCCCTGGACGTACTCACGAGGTTGTGGTAAGAAATCTAGAGGACAACTACCTGACCAACTGACTGGAAGAGATCAATATGTGTTCCCATTCCAAAAAAGGCTGACCCAACAGAGTGTGGAAATTATGGAACAATATCACCATTATCACACACAAGCAAAATCCATCTGAAGATTATCCAAAACGACTGATGTAGTACATCAATAGAGAACCACCAGAAACACAGGCCAAATTTAGAAGAGGCTGTGGTACCAGAGATATTAATGCTAATGTCAGATGGATTTTGGCAAAAAGCAAAGAGTACCAGGAGAATTTCTATCTGTGCTTCATTGACTATGCAAAGGCATTTAACTGTGTGGCTCACAAAAAATTGTGGCTAACCTTGAGAAGAAGGAAAATCTCAGACCACCTGATTGTGCTCATGTGAAACCTATACTCGGACCAGGAAGCAGTCTACAGAATGAAGCAAGGAAACATTGTCTGGTTCAAAATCAGGAAAGGTGTGTGTCAGGGAAGATTGTCTCCATGTTTTTTCATTTTATGTGTCAAACAGATCAATTAGGAGACTGGACTTTAAGAGGAGGAATGTGGCATCAGAATTGAAGAAAGACTCATCAACAACTTATGTTATACCGATGACATAACCTTGCTCACCCAAACTGAGGAGAACCCAAAGCATTTGCTGCAGAAGTTCCAAGACTGTAGCCTTAAATATGGATTGAAGCTCAACATCAGGAAGACAAAACTCACCACTGAGCCAATTGGCACCACTATAATAGATAGAGAAGAGATTGAGGTTGTTAACAATTTCAGCTTGCTCAAATCCACAATCAACACTCTTGGCCTCAACAGTCAAGAAATCAAAAGATGAGTTGCACTTGGGAATGCTGCTATCAGCGGCCTCTCCAAGGTGCTAAAGAGGAATGATGATGTCAGCCTGGAGACTAAGATGGGCCTGATTCAGGCCATGATCTTCGCAATTACTTGTTATGCATTAGACAGCTGGACAACGACCAGAGATGACAGAAGAATTGATACCTTTGAATTGTGGTGCTGGAGAAGAGGATTGAACAAATTGTGGCAAACATTGAGAAGAAGGCGAATCCCAAAAAATGTAATTGTGCTCATGCTAAACCTGTAGCAAGAGGCTATTATGTGAACAGAGAAAGGGGACACCACATGGCTTAAAATGAGTAAAGGTGTGTATCAAGGTTGTACCCTTTTCTCCGAATTTATTTAATCTATATGTTGAGTGAATTATTCAAGAAGCTAGATTCTGTGAAGAAGGAAGTGGCATGAAGATTGGAGGAAAACTCATCAGGAACTTAGTTATGTAGGTGACACAACCTTGCTTGCTAAAAGCGAAGATGACTGGAAATGCTTGCTACAGAAGATCAAAGACTGCAGCCTTCACTATGGATTACATCTCAACATCAAGAAAACAAAAATTCTCACCACTGGACTGTTAGGCAGCAACATGATAGATGGAGAAAAGATTGAAACTGTCAATGACTTCATCTTAATTGGACCTACAATCAATACACTCGGTACTAGCAGTCAGGAGATCAGAGACATATCGTATTAGGGAATCTGCAGTCAGAAATCTTCCCAAATTATTGAGGAGTAATGATATTAGTTTGAGGACTAATGTGTATCTAATTTGGGCCATGGTCTTTTTTTAATGACTTGCAAAGGAGAATTGATGCCTTTGAATCATGGTGCTGGAGAAGAGTGTTGAATAGACCATGGATTGCCAAGAGAACAGAGATTTGCCCTGGGGAAGGTGAAACAAGGCTGCTCCTTGGACGCAAGGGTTCTAAAGCTCCATCTGACATACTTTGGGCGTGTTGTAAGGAGGGACTGGTCATTGGAGAGGGGCCTCATGCTTGGGAGAGCGGAGGGACAGCACCAAGAGAGGCAAACCCTGGATGAGATGAATTGACTCAGTGGCTGGGGTATTGTAGGTTGGTGTGTAAGAGACAATGAGGTTGTCTCAAGATAGAGCAGGGTTCAGAGCTGTTGTACATAGGGTCACTATGAGTTGCAAGTGACTCAATGGTACAGAACAACAACACCAACAGTAGAAGCAGCAGGAGCAGCAGCAATATGGTGCTGAGGGCTGGACAATTAAGGATGACAGAAGAATTGATGCCCTTGAACTGTGGTGTTGGGAGAAGAATGGTGAATGTCCCATGGACTGCCAAAAGAACAAATGGAAATATCTTGGAGAGCATGAATTCAGAGTGCTCTTGGAGGCAAAAATGATGGAACTTTGTCTCATACACTTTGGGCATGTTGCTAGGAGGGTCTTTTTCTTGGAGAGGAATATCATGCTTGGTAAGGCGGTGGGGTCAGCAAAAGAGAGAAAGACCTTCAACCAGGTGGATTTAAATAGTGACTGCGACAATGGGCTTGAGTGTGTTGGAGATAATGAGGATGGCGGACGGTAGGACAGGGTCCAGATCTGTTGTTCGTGTGGTCAGTATTTGTCATATTTGACACCTAACAACAATTCCTTGCTAGAAACTGTGCAGAGACTCTATGGATCCAATTCTCCACTCTATCTTCAGTGCTAAAACTGAGTTTGACACATAGAGGCTGTTAGTAAAAGTTTTGTTTTTGGGTTTTTGTGGCTTTTTCCCCCCAAAAGGAACAATAACAGTGGTAGATTAATGGATTTGAATCCAAACATGGTTCCTGAACTCATCCCAAACCTGAACCACAGTGGACATGGTCCTTATCCCCTAAGTGATTTAGCTCATCTATAGCAGCTCTTCCCTGCTCTCCTGAACATGTCATCTTGATACTCTTTTGTCTGCCAGCTCTGGGCTAGGGTTGTTTGGCCAGACCTTAATGTGTGTAGCTGTCTCTGGTTGGCCCTGGACAGGTGTGATCAGCAGGAGTTGTGTGCCCTTACAGCCAGTAGATGGAGCTGTTGGAAAGAGAAACGGTATCCCAGAGGCTTCTAAAGGAGGGAAGGTTGGTTTGAAGTTGAGTGAGGACTGGGGGAGAGGAAGACATGGCGGTTACACAGTACTGTGAGCTGGTCAGTCTCTTCTCTAGGCATCTCTGGGTGTGAGACAATGTCAATAGGAGAGAAGCAAAAGGAGTGGATAAGTGTGTTCCACTGCTCACTGGTTAGGCAAAGTGACCTCTTCCTAAGACTAAATAAAGGCAGTTGGGATGGGGCAGGTAATGGAAATACCCCTCAACAGTAGCCAGGAAATCAAAAGATGAATTGCATTTGGAAAGTCAGCTGTCAGGGACTTCTCAGGTTATGGACGAGCAATGATATCAGTCCATAGACTAAGGTGCACCTGATCCAGGCCATAGTCTTAGCAATTGCTTGCTATGCATCAGAGAGCTGGCCACTGACTAGGGATGATAGAAAGAGAATGGATGCCTTTGGGCTGTGGTGCTGGAGAAGAGTATTGAATATCTCATGAACTGCCAGGAGAACAAATAGTTTCATTCTAGACAGGGTGAAACCAGGCTGCTTCTTGGAGGCAAGGATTCTGAGACTTTGTCTGACATACTTTGGGCATGTTGCAAGGAGGGACCAGTTCTCAGAGAGGAACATCATGCTTAAAAGGGTGGAGGGACAGTGCAAGAGAGGAAGACCCTTGATGAGATGGATTGATTCAGTGACTGGGGTAATGAGGGTAGGTGTGTCAGAGACAGTAAAGTTGGCACAGCATAGAGCAGGTTTCAGGGCTATTGTACATAAGGACGCTATGAGTCGCAAGTGACTCGACGGCATGTGATAACACCACCACCATACTACCTCTTTGGTCTAAGACTTTCTGCTTTTTACTTATACAAAGCTGTTGTTATGTGCCATTGAGTTGCCTGCAACTCATAGTTACCCTATGTACAATAGCCCTAAACCTGCTTGATCCTGTGCCAATCTTATTGTCTCTGATATACCTA
>NW_006399926.1:5943733-5977013 GCF_000299155.1 Elephantulus edwardii
AAGCAAATTAAAGTTGTTAACAATCTCAATCTCTTCATAACCTATCACAGTGCTGCTTATCAGTCCAGTAGTGAGAATCTGTTTTCTTGATATTGAGCTTCAATCCATAATAAAGGTTGCTGTCCTTGACTGTCTGCAGCAAGCATTTCAGATCCTCCTCAGTTTCAGTAAATCAAAGGAGTCAAACTTGCTCAGCATTTCTTAAGCTCAAGGAACTAAAGAACAAATTCAAACCTCGAGTTGCAATACTTAAGGATGCTTTGGGTAGAATATTAAATGATCCAGGAAGCATTAAAAAAGATGAGAAGAGTATACAAAGTCATTATACCAACAGGAATTGGTACATACAGACATATTTCATGAAAAAAAAACATATGAGAAAGAGCCTGTGGTGATGAAAGAAAAAATTCAAGCTGTTATGAAAGAACTGGCAAAAACCAAGCCTCCAAGAATTGATAGCAGGTCAATTGACATATTTCAACAAACAGATGCTACCCTCAATGTGCTCATCAAGTTGTGCTAAGAAATCTGGAGGACAACTACCTGGCCAACTGACTGGAAGTAATCTGTATTTGTTCCCATTCCAAAGAAAACTGATCTGACAGAGTGTGGAAATTCTTGAATAATATCATTAATATCACATGCAAGCAAAGATTATCCAAAACTGACTAGCACAGTACATCAACAGAGAACTGCCAGAAATGTAGGCTGGCTTTAGACGGGGTTGTGGAACTAGGGATATTGTAGCTCATGTTAGATGGATTTTGGCTGAAAGCAGGGAGTACCAGTGAATGTCTATCTGTGTTTCATTGATTATGCAAAGACTTTTGACTGTGTGGATCATAACAAACTGGCTCACTCTGAGAAGAATGGAAATCCCGGAACACTTAAACCGTGCTTTTGTGAAACCTATACTTGGTCCAGGAAGCAGTCATCAGAATAGAGCAAGGGTTCAAAATTGGGAAGGGTGTATGGCAGGGATGTGTCCTATCTCCATACATTTTCAATCTATGTGCAGAACAGATTTTCCAGGAAGCTGGGCTCTATGAGAAGAAATGTGGAATCAAGATTGGAGGAGGACTCATCAAGAATTTGCCTTATGCAGATGACACAACAATACCAGACTAGTATCCATCGTATCACTCTCTCTCACACATGCACGTGCGTGAACACACACACACACAGAGAGAGAGAGAGAGAGAGAGAGATCTATATTCTATCTAACCTTGGGCTGTAAATTCTGTCGGCATGAAGACTCATGTCTGCTTTCACTGTGCACCAAGCACCCTGCCTTGCTATTAGGCTGGAATCGTGGAATACCTGAGATGGTCTCAATTTTAAAATGGAAAATTTTAAGTCTCAGAAATAGTGAGCCTTGGGCAAACTAGGATGACCTTATGAATAAGAGAAGACACCTAGGTATCCCCAGAGACTAGTAAAGCTCATTTGTTACTTTGCCTCAGGTGATCTGTTCTGTGACTGACAGTAAGTCTCTTGTCCTCACTGAGGTTGGATCTGTGAAATCTGGTAACAATGAATAGCCAGGCCATATCACTGTGACAGGAGACACACAAAAGGCACTGTCGGGGACCACAGACACCTCCAAATCAGTGCAGGTGGACAGAGCCAAAGGTCCTCCCTATATACTAAGGATATCTTAGGAGGTCTTCTGGAGGCGATGAATTTGACACCTGCAGTTTGGCAGAGATAAGTCAGAGGCGACTGCTCTGCTGACAAAGTGGTAACTGATATTAAGGAGATTTCAATCTACATATCAAAATGTATAATGTAAAATTGCTTTTTCCTCCCATGTATTTATTGCTTTAGCCTAAAGCTTATCTAAAAAACCCCAAATGTGTATATTTAACATGGCATTGTGGAAATGCAATCATAGTCCTCTTTTTAAATGACAAGACAGAATAATATTTTTGAACAAATAATACTACTCCCCCCATACCCCCAGTCTCCAAGGAGAAACTTGGTTTCACTTTCTCCAACACAGACCTATTTATTCTCCTGGTAGTCCATGGTGTGTTCAATCTCTTCTCCAGCACCACAACTCAAAGGCATTATTTTTTTTCTTCCATCCTCCTTAGTCCTTGTCCAATTCTCTGATACATAGCATGTAATTGTGAAGATGATGGCTGAGATCAAGTGTACCTTAGTCTCTAAACTGATCTCATTGCTCTTCAGCACTCTGGAGAGGTCCTTGACCACAGACTTCCCCAGTAAAGTTTGTCTTTTGATTTCCTGGCTGCTGGCCCCAAGAGTTGACTGTGGACCTGAACAAGCTGAATCAACTTAACAATATCAATCTCTTCTCTATCCACCATGGTGCTGCCAATTGGGCCAGTGGTGAGAATCTCTGTCTTCTTGATGTTAAGCTTTAAGCCATATTGCAGACCATAGGACTGAACCTTCTGCAACAAATGCTTCAGGTCCTCCTCAATTTCGGCAAGCAGGCTTACATCATCTGTGTAACACAGGTTGTTAATGAGTCTTCCTCCAATCCTGATGCTATACTCCTCTTCATAAAGTCCAACCTCTTGAATGATCTGTTCCACATAAAGATTGAAAAAGTAAGGAGACATACTATTATAATTCTTTCTGATCATAAACCTTCCTTTAGATTTTTATAGTAGTGATCTTTTACAATACTTGTCCTTTTGTGACTGACTCATTCATTTTACTTAGTATAATAGCTTCTAGATTTATCCATGTTATGCAGTGTTTCATGAGTTCTTCATTATCTCTCAATGTTGTATAGTATTCCATTGTGTGACTATACCATACTTTCTCCATCTATTAGTTGGTTGATAAGCACTTGGTTATTTCCCCCTGTTATCTTAGCTATTGTTCATAATGCTGCAATAAACATGGGTGTAACCTGTATCTATTTGTTCTGCCGCTTTTATTTCTTTATTCAAAGACTTCTGACATTAGTTATGTTCCTCATTTTGTTTTTTTAATTTTTTTTAATTTTTATTAAATTTTATTAGTCTTAATGAACATTTACAGAGATTTTGGGTTTTCATTCATTCATTGTTGCACTGTTTTCTCCACCCTCATCCCCAGTTCGTTCTTCTTCCCCCCCACAATGTCTGTTTTAATTGTCCAATTGCCACAGTGCTTGTCAAAGCCAGTTCTGATTAATCTCCTTTGTCACTGTGTCCCTTGCCATTCCCTATCACTCCTCCCTGAGAGAGACTTCACCCTGATTCATAAGGAAAAGGGGATGGCCTATTCTCTTAGTTACTTCCTGCTGAAAAGGGACGCTGTGGGTTTCAGGGTGAATGTCTCTCACTACGCCAAAGGGCCCCCTTGACAGTAGGAAACACATAGACTATTATGGAGATTGATTTTGGAATTTAGATGCACTGTTATCAATTGTGCTTAGCCGTACATGTTCATATCCTTGAAGATGTATCATGGAAGTGTTGCAGCCTAGAAGATACAAATTTAGCTAACAAGTTAAAAGTGCATGAGTCAAAAATTGAAAAGCAATAATATTCTGAGTAGAGGTTCTAATAGTGGCACAAATTAAGTTACAGAGGTAAGGTGGTTCCATTGCGATCCTTACTCTAACTTAATTCTTTCTTTTTTAATTTTATTTAAATTTGTTATTAATTTCAGTGAAAATTTACAGAGGCTTTGGATTTCCATTCATTGTTGTAGATTTTTTCCCTCCCAAGGCTCCCCCCCACCAGACATTACCCTCTTGGAAAAGTAAAAGAAAAGATTCTTTCATTATTTTACAAACCCTCCCCCAGGTCCACTCCATCATGTAGCCATCGCTCTAGACTCCTGTCATGACCGAAATACCTAATCACATATCTCTTTTAAACAGTTTTCTCCCTTCTCTGTTTCAGAGCAGCATACATTATTCAACCATGGCCATTAATGGTTCCTGAACTTTTCTGCCACCCTTAACAGAATCTCAGTGTTCCCTGGGCACTGTGTTCCAAAACCATTTTCATAAAATCTCAAGATCTGAATTGTCACTTCTTTGCCTCCCTCCTTTTCTTTAGCCACAAGCCATCATTGTATGCCCTACTGGTCCCTTGGAGACTGGGTTCCCCAACTTTCCTCCCAAGAATGTTATTGAAGCCTGTGGAGCTTCCTCTGTCTCCAGACCTCAGAGTCAGGTCTTTGGAGTCATCTCTTCCCTGTTGGGTGACCCTTGCTTCCCAAGCTCCAACTAGTTGTCTCAGAGTTGGACAGATGCGAAGGAATCTTAGCACTCACTTCTCCTTGTTCCCTTTAGCTTGCGTACCTCCGGCTAATGAGTGCAGCATGTCCAAAGGTAGCTTCTGCCACCATCAAATAGATCTGATCATAAGAAAGCTCTCCTTAAACTGAGCCAAAAGTTATCACTTTGGTTTCTTGATTGATGCTTTGTCTTTTAGAGCTTTGCAGAAACTTTACGTTTCTTCACGTCGTAGTCAACTTGATAACATATAACAACTATGCTAGTCTGTGATAGTCTGTAAACTTCTAGCTTCCAAGTCTTAACAGCACTTAAAATACTCGGGAACAGCGATCCTGCACCACCTGGCAGGTCCATTGCTCCACCTCATAATGAATCTGTACACAACAGAACAGAATGCTGCCTGGTCCCTCACCCTCTTCGTGATCACTGATAGGCTGTAGTTCATTATTGTAGCTACTGTGTATTTTGAGTGCCATTAAATCTAGGATGCTCAGTCCCAACACTGCATTGGACAGTTTTCTGTCAGGATACCTAAGGTTTTAATAGGTTGATTTTTAGAAGTAGGCCATCATACCTTGGTTCCTGGGAGCTTTGGTGGTCTATTGGGTAAGGATTTGTGCTACAAAGTCAAAGACAGGCAGTTCAAATCCACTAAGTGCTTCATGGGAGTAAAATGGGTAGTCTCTTGCTGTGTGATGTATAGCCTTTGAAAACCTACTGAGAGGTTGGCTCTGAGTCCGTTCTCATAAGATGGGAGGTTTTCTTTGGTTTTTTTTTTTTCATTATTCCTTGTCTGTCTTCCTTCCTCTCTTTCTCTGACTCTCCAACTTCTCAGTGTGATGTCTTCTCCCAAGGACTAGCCCCCCTGGCCCACCTCCCTCTGCTCTGACACATGTCTAAAGTATGAGAGTCAAAGTTTCACCATCCTTGCGTCTAGGGAGCAAGCTGGTCAAACTTCCTCCAAGACAGACTTGTTCTTACTTTCGGTCGTCCATGTGATATTTAATACTCATCTAAGAAGACCTTCAACAAAATAGATCGATACAGTGATTGTAACAATGCACTAGAAGATGTGGGAGCTCCTGAGGATGGTGCAGGATAGGGCAAGGTTCAGCTGTCGTTCACAGGCTTGCCATGAATCAGTCAGCTTGATGGAATATAACAACAACAGCTACTGTAACAACAATTGCAGCCTGTATTAGTCTGGAAGCATCACTGAAACCTCTTCTCCATGAGAGATCTCGCTGGTATTTGTAGTACTGGTAGCAGATCATCCAGCATCGTAGTCACACACAGCCATCACAGCACTGAGACGAATTGCCAGATGGGTGGTAGCTTCTTTTCTAGAGGAAATAGATTTTTAAAAAATATCAAATACTTTCTAATATGAAAGTCTTTAGGCCTCTGTTCTTCGGCTCCCTCCCTCCCATGTGATCACAGGTCTCTGGAGCCTGGTACAGCCCTTGGTCTTATGGCTCCTCCACATGAACCTGGTGGATGAATAAATGAATCCATGCCACCTCCCTTTGAATTTATATCAGTTTGTATTTTCCCCTTTTAGCCTATATCTGTGCTTTGCCAAGAAGAAAGGAGTTACCCTTAAATGAAACCCTGGGACCCTCTTTGGTAATGGCCCCTTCCCTTTCCAGAGTCTTCAGCATAGAAACAAGCAGCTGGAGAAATCTCTAGCTGCCCCACGACCTCTGTGACTTATGTCCCAGCACTGTATTAATGAGGTACAAGGTCCCAACCCAGCACCCCAGGCGGAGGCTGGGTTCGAGTTCTGTGAACATAAGGACATGTCTAGATGAGCGCCTGGCACCTGACTCCTGGCTGATGTCTGCTTCCCTATCTGTGCTCTGGGCTTTGGCCTGCAGTCTCATCCCTTTCCCATCTCCACAAGATCTGCTTAACCTCACCTTCCATCAGTGGGTCCTCTGGCTGATATGCCTGGGCTCTTGTTGCCTGTCAGTTCTGGGATTCCTCTCAGCATCTGGATGTCTGATCACAGACTCTAACTGATGAATTCATTCTTTTGTTCATAGAACAAAGAAACTTCTTGAACTTGAGTCAGAATGGAGGTGTCAGTCTCTCTTATCCCTATTTGAAGCTCCATTGATAAAAAAGGCCTCTCTGCTGGCTGGGTTCTCAGAGAACAGTTGTCTTATTCTAAAGTTTAAAAATGTGGGGAGAAAAGAGAAGAGTGAGCAGGCATTAGGAGATGTTTCACAGCCTGAGGTGTCCAGGAGGCTCTTGGAAAGCTTCCTTTCACCTGTGTGGCTTGTAGAAAGAGGACTCTAGATCTCTGAGCAGAGACTTTGGGCCTGCCTAGTTCACTACTATCTCTTCAACAGCTAGCATGCTGCCTGACGCCTTTCAGTAACATTGAATGACATGACAATGAGCTCTGGAGAGTGAATAAACGAACAAGAAGAGAGTCGTTTCCAGCAGCCTTTTCTGGGGGCCATGTACCTTACTTTGTGCAAGTTCTAGAGTCAGAAATCTCAGCTTAGCACTCTGACATCAAAGCTTACT
Organism: Elephantulus edwardii; assembly: GCF_000299155.1. Taxonomy (NCBI): domain Eukaryota; kingdom Metazoa; phylum Chordata; class Mammalia; order Macroscelidea; family Macroscelididae; genus Elephantulus; species Elephantulus edwardii. The sequence continues at coordinate 5,950,479 of NW_006399926.1, forward strand.
AGCTCTATGAGGTCGGGTAAGTTTCTTAACATCTTTGAGTAGTTTTCTTTATATATATATATGCATTAGATTTTATATATATTTATATGCATTATATATATGCATTATATTATACACACACACATTAGACTTTATATATAATCCAATGCAAGATAATGAATGAACTTTCTGAGGTTGCTTTCAGGGTTATGTTGGTGAATGTGCTAACAGCTCAGAGTCAGGCAAATACAGGGCCTCAGCATGGCATCTGGGGACTCAAGGAACATTTGAACAGCTCTGTGTTGACTCGAATTCTTCATCCAAAACATGCCTCCTAATTCTCTATAGTCATAGAAAGTCTCTGTGATGGATCCTCGGCTTAGCCAAATAGCAGAGGCATCAGGCTCCATACACCATTGGGGAGGAGGTGCTCTGACCCTCCTCCAGGGCACAACATTGGGCCCAAAGTGGAGTCAGCTGAGTGAAGAAGGAGCCCTCTGACTCCTCAGGAGGATGGCACTTGAAATAATGGTCTCGTAGCTCTAGTTTAATGTTAGAGCACAGCCAAGGTAACCTTTAGAGCTATAACCCTAGAGCCCATAGTTCTGGGTTTCTGACACAGGTACAGCGAGGGTAGAGTGCAGTGACACTATTTTAAAATCCAACCAGAAAAAAAATCCAACCAGATGGCATAGCAGACAATTTTAGTCCTCAAGCTGTTGTTCGTTTTAGGTTTATTTATACCTCAGAAAAAGAAATACTTTATTTTGGACATAAATGGGCTTGAGACTTCTTTCATATAAACTCCTTCTCTCATTTCAACCCTTCCACTTGGAAAGCAAGGATCTGAGAGGAAAGATACCTTGGAGAAAGGACCCTGGATCTCGAGTGCAGGCAAACCTTATCTCTTTCTAGTATTTCTCATTGTGTAGCATGTATAAATGAGCATTTGCTTTGCTGGAGGTGGGTTGTTGTGGTCCACATGATCGTTAATAAGATCTCTTCCAGCACAGTTGTTCTATAAACCTGAAATTCTGACTCTAAACTCTCAAAAGGAAATAAAATAAAGAATATAATAATCATTAGAATAGCAAGTAGTTGGATGGTGGAGAGCAAAGAGTACGCATCAAATCAGATATCAGTCTTAGGATCAAATTTATTATGCATTTTACCTTCACCAGGGAGAAGGTGGCAAGGAAGCTGGAAAGAAGACCAGCCTGAATTACAGACACGTAATCACATCTCCAAAGGTATACAAGGTGGAGAAATAAGGCCTCAACGTAAACTAAGCATGGAGTCCCCAAATCAGCAAATACTTCATGGGATACCAACTTGTGTTTTCTTATAGACAGCATATATTTTACATATTTTTGTTTTCTATTTTAAAAACACAACCAGAATTCCATTGTCCATTTATTCACTCTTCTTTTTAGGATGCAGAGTTATACAACTTTTCACTTTGGCAATGCCACTGACTGTTTCTTCCAAACAACCATGGCAACGGTGGTGATAAGGTGGTAGGTGCAAAGTCCATTGAAATTTGGTTGGTTTTGAGTCTAACACTGAAAGATAGATGACTAAATGCGTACTTGGCTGGTACACACCCAGAGCTGAGGGAATGTTTGACCCCAGCGAGCTATGTTAGGCTTCTGTGGTCTCCCTTGGCAAGGACAACATTCTGACATTTGAGACCTTCCATCAGACTGGGAGAACAGTATTTATTCACACAGGCTGATGAAATGTAGAGAGAACTATTTTCAGAGATGTGAATTAAGTCCTGGAATAGTGAGGAAGCCAAGAGGCAAGAAGCTACATTGCATTCAGAAGTAACTGCAGGAGAACTTCACCTTAGCATGGATGGGAGTTGGGTTTTCATCTGTTGGCCATCTTCTTGACCTTCAATTGCCCAATGAGCTGCTACTTGGCTTTGCCATGACACTTCTCTTGGGATTTCTGTGGGCAAACTTCCACACATTTTGTCTGGCATGGCTCTGGGCATGGATCCACACTCTGAGGTGTGCATTGGTCTTGGCACGGAGGTAGGCATGGTTCTTGCCCTTGCTGGGGGCATGGTTCTTGGCTTGACTCCTGACACTGAGGAAGCACTGTCTCCTGAGCTTGTGCTGGGCACTTCTCCTGGCAGGGGTCCTGGACTTGGGGGAGGCAGACCTCCTCAGCCTTGGCCTGGCACTGCTCTTTCGTCTTTTGAAGACATGGAGGAGGCGCACAGGGCTGCTTGCACTGCTGCTCATTAAACGACATCTTCAGGTGGTTTTCAGAACCTGAAACAAACACAAGATTTAAAATCATCTGATTTAAAAGTATCTGAGTGGGGGGAACATGATTTTTTTTTTAAGTATCTGGTTAGGATCTGGGCTATGAAGAGGAGAGAGTGGGAACTTTTGTAGCCCTACCCCAGCATCTAGGTAGATCTTTTTCTCATAGCTTCTGTCTGGATGGCCGTAGCCTCAAACCCTCATCCCAATACATTTCTTTTTCTTCTTTCTCCATTGCTTAATTAATTTGAAAATTAAAAAAAATCGGATCCTAGATACTAAATATAACTAACTGGGTGGTTTGAGAAGTCCAAGAAGTGGTAAATCACTTAAAAAAATCATTAGAAAGTAGAGCCCAGAGAAGTGAGAGGACAGAAGCTTCCAGGAGAAGCAGCCAGAGGGAGAGGGTAGTAATGCCCACTTACCTGATCTTCAACAAGACTCAGCAAAGGATGGAGGCTGGGGATCCCAGTAAGGTGGGGACTTTTATACAGTGTTTGGCCCAGCCTCTTGCAGGGCTGACTGGCCACGTGGGCTCCGGTCTTAATTGTAGAGTCAACCATAACGAGCTTCCTCTGAAATTGCCGATGGTTTGAGTCACTGCTTGGGATGCCTGTTAATCAGACTCCATTTTCCCCTCTGAGTTCTCATCAGACCTCAACAGGGAGGGGCCCCACTCAGATCTCTGTCATCAGAGGCAGCAGGAAAAGAATGTTCATAAAAACGTTATCTCAGTTTGTTCAACCCGGCTTAGGGTTCCTTGTCTTCCCAAACTTGTTCAGGATGTGGGGAAAGATTAGATCCATCTTGCTCATCTAGTTTTCCTCAATGGGAAGTCCTACTGCCTGAGGCCTGGAGTCTGTTGTGGTGAAGAGCATCCATGACTTGTTTCAGATATTTCCATTTGGCTGGTGGTATGGTGAATAAAGCATTGCCTGCTAGGTGAGAGGTCAGCTGTTCAAATTTGACAACAGGAGAAATATGAGGTAATCTGTTTCCTTAAAGACTTACAACCTTGGAAATTTCGTGGAGCAGTTCTACTATGTCTTAAATGGTTACCATGAATTGGAATGGACTCAAGGAGAGAGAGTTTAGGTTTCTTTTGGGATTTTTTTTGTTGTTACTGTCATCATTGTTTTGTTTGTGCTTGAGTAGCCTGCAAAGTCTCAAAGAAGATGACTTGCACTGTGTTTTGAAGCAAACAAAGGTCGTATAATCCTCTGGAGAGAAGAGGGTTTACACCCTGCTGCATGGGATTGTGGGGGGAAGTGGGAAACTGGGGTCATTTGCTGACCTTTGCTTGTGGGGTGGAGTATAGAGGAAGAAATATGAGGCAGAAGGCAAGCCATATTCTAAATCTGTATTTATGACATTCTCCTAAAAGTGGAGTTACTCAGGGAGTTTTCACAGTGACCAAAAAGACAGGGTAGAACAAGTTTAGTCTGTCTCCTTGCCTTCTGGAAAAAAAATAAAAAATCTTTTCTTAGAACCTAGTTCAATAAAAGCGAGGGGGATAAGGAGGAAAGTTTAAAAAAAAATATATCCGGTTTCCAAGTCTGTTTGGGCTGACTCTTTTGCCTGATATATTCTCCTTTTCTTTGTGTTGAAATCTTAAGCATTCTTCAAAGCACCACTCAAGACTATTGCCTTCGAAGAGCCTTTCCTCAGTGCTCTAAACCAAAAATGGATTCACCTCCTTATGAACTCCTGTAAAATCTTTTGTGTGTGTTATTTATATGATATCTACTGTTGCTACTAGGTATTCCAGTTATTTATGTGGAAAATATTATTGCTTTTCTGGATTGTAAATGCCTCCAGAGTAGGGGGAGGGTTGGAATGTACCACATGCATAGCAATTGGAGGACAAATGTTTCTTGATAATATGTATGCATTAATTAAAGAATGGAGAGGATAAATGTGGAAGAATACTTGGCACAGAGGAGAATCTCATTAAATTGAAATTGAGAAAAAAATTAATATTTTTGGCCTTGTGTTTGGTAGTTAAGTTGACCAAATTCTTGGGACTTTAGAGATAATGAATGATGGTCTACTTAACTTGAAGAAGGAGATTTAGTTCATGCTGCAGAGAGTTATTTGTCTTAAGTCAGAAATGCCTCAGATTTTTTGTAGTTTTGATTGTATGACCCCTAGAATATTTTAAAAGTGAGCCTGGGAGAAATAAGGTGACATCTTTTATCTTCTAAGATATATGTTGAGAAGTTTGAGGTAGCTAGAATGGGGTCCTTTGGTGTACTGGCAAGAGAGAGATATCAGAGTAAGAGAGAGGAAAAGACTGGACTGAGGAAGTTGCTGATTTTTCTGTGAGAGATTTGGTCTTCTGGAGGATGAGATGGTAGTAGACACTGTAGGGGTGAAAGGGAGGGAATGGGATATTCATTGGGTCTGAAGCAATAGGGTCATTTGGAGAATCTGAGAACTAGATCATCAGATATAAAAAAATCTCTTTTGGTTTTTCTTTATTCTTTTCCTCTCCCCACTCCCCTTACTCCCTTTTAGCCATTGTCTCATAATTTCCATAATTTCTGTGGCATTTTGTCCAAGATACAAAACAATACTTCTGCATTCTGCTCTACTCATTGTCATCAAGTCAGTCCCCACTAATGGCTTATTCTCCTTCAGGTTTTTGAGGTTGTAAATCACAAGGAGGAGACTGCCCAATTTCCCCCCTCAAAGTTGTTGTTAGATTTGACCACCAGCAAAGTGTGGTCTATGGGTTAACAGTGCAAATCTGTAAGGACTATGCCAGAGAAGACAGGGCATTCTCCATTATTGAATTTATGAATTCATTTCCCCCCAGTCATTCATGGCCTTACTTTCAAGGGGCTTACAGTCTTGTGAATAAGTTGGAAAAAAGATAGCTGTAACCCCTTATCTGACTCCTTAGAAGAAGGCATCTTCTTCAGTCTGTGTGCAAAGGATACAATCAGGGAAGGTTTATGGTGGGGATAGGAGATGCCTGTCTTATGTCTTTCTGGAAGGTAGCACTTACCTAGCAAGAAAGGTGAGTGAGGGCATTCTCTAGGCAGCCTACAAGAAGGAACTACTATTGATACTGTTGAAGGAGATGAATAACAAGTGAGATATTCAGCGAATTGGAGGCAGATGCAGGGAAGAGATAAGTAGTGGGGGGGGGCAGAGTGAAAATGTTTTTGAATGAGATTTCAAGAAGTCTTCTACAAAAACAGATTGTGTGAGGTTATCTTGCTTATAATTGGGGCCATGAGTCAAAGAATATGGACAACCTCCAGAAACTGAAAAGACAAAAAAAACCTCCCAAAAACAAAAATTAAAAAAAAAAAATCCACCCCAAACCACCAAAAGCCACTTTCTGCCATAAAAGGACATAGCTTTTGAAAGTCAAAATCAAGATATCAAGGACTGAATAGAAGATTCCGAAAGGCAGAGCGGGAAGACAAAGAAAAGTATTACAATGAAATGTGCAAGGAGCTGGAGTCAGAAAATCAAAAGGGCTGAACTCATTCAGCGTTTCTTAAGCTCAAGGAACTGAAGAACAAATTCAAACCTTGAGTTGCAATACTTAAGGATGCTTTGGGCACAATATTAAATGATCCAGGAAGTATTAAAAGAAAATGGAAAGAGTATACAGAGTCATTGTATCAAAAGAAATTGGCAAACACAGAAGAATTTCATGAAACAACCTATGAGCAAGAGCCTTTGTTGATGAAGGAAGAAGTTCAAGCTGCTTTGAAAAAATTGGCAAAAAATAAGGTCCCAAGAATTGATGGCATACCAATTGACATATTTCAACTAACATAGGCTGCCCTAGATATGCTCACCAAGTTGTGCCAAGAAATCTGGAGGACAACCACTTGGCCAACTGACTGGAAGAGATCTATATTTGTTTCCCTTCCTAAGAAAGGTGACAGAACAGGGTGTGGAAATTATCAAACAATATCATTAATATCATATGCAAGCAAGATTCTGCTGAAGATTATCCAAAAACGACTGTAACAGCACAACAACAGAGAACTGTCAGAAGTGCAGGCTGGGTTTAGAAGGTGCCCTGGTACTAGGGATATTGTAGCTGGTGTTAGATGGATCTTGTCTGAAAGCAGGGAATACCAAAGGAATGTTTATTTGTATTTCATTGATTATGCAAAGGCATTTGACTGTGTGGATCACAACAAACTGTGGTTAACTCTGAGAAGAATGGGAACCCCAGAACACTTGATCACGATAATGCAAAACCTTTACTTGGACCAGGAAGTAGTTGTCAGAACAGAACATGGAAACACTGAATAGTTCAAAATTGGGAAGGGTGTACACCAGGGATGTGTCATATCTCCACATATTTTTAATCTATACGCAGAACAGATTATCTGGGAGGCTTGGCTCTATGAGGGGGATTGGAGGTAGATTAATCAATAATTTGTGTTATGCAGATGATACAACTCTGCTTGCTTAAACTAAGGAAGACCTGAAGAGCTAGCTGCAGAAGGTCAAGGACTGCAGCCTTCAATATGGACTGAAGCTCAATATCAAGAAAACAAAGATTTTCACCACTGGGCAAATTGGCAGCATCATGATAGATGGTGAAGAGACTGAGATTGTTAGCAGCTTTAGTTTGCTTGGCTCCACAATCAAAATTATTGTAACCAGCACCCGGGAAATTATAAGATGTATTGCGATAGAAAAGTCTTCTGTTAGGGACCTCTCCAAAGGACTGAAGAGCAACAATATCAGTCTGGAGACTAAGGTGCATCTGATACAGGCCATAGTCTTTGCAATCACTTGCAATGCATCAGAGAGCTGGAAAATGACTAGGGATGATAGAAGGGGAATTGATGCTTTTGAGCTATGGTGTTGGAGAAGAGTATTGAATATACCATGGACTGCTAAGAGAACGAACAGGTTCATCCTAGAGAGGGTTAAACCAGGCTGCTTCTTGGAGGCAAAGATTCTGAAGCCTGGTCTGACATACTATGGACATGTTGCAAGGAGGGACCAGTCCTTGGAGAGGGACGCCATGTTGGGAGGGTAGAGGGACGGTGCAGGAGAAGATGACCCTCTATGAGATAGATTGATTCAATGACTGGGGTAATGGGGGGTGGGTGTGTCAGAGACAGTGAGATTGGCACAGGATAGAGCAGGGTTTAGGGCTGTTGTACATGGGGTCGCTATGAGTCACAGGCAACTTGATGGCACATAACAACAACAACAAGACTCATTTCAGACTCTGACTTCTAGAACTGTCTCAAAGACTCCTCATTACCACTAAGGCGAGGCTGACTCAAAATTGACCCTCCATTAGTTTTTTAGAGACTATAAATTGTATGAAAAAAGACTGTCCAGCATCCTCCCACATTACATTTGGTGGATGAACTGCAGGAAAGACACTCTTTTGGGTTATTGCTATGAAATCCCTATGAAACACCACCAGAGCATGTTTCTAGAAGAGTTCCCTCTTCTATAAGAACTGTAAGAGAATAATTTTATGTTGTCTTAAGTTTGTAGTAATCACAGGAAACAAAGAAACAAAGTCTCAGATGAAGAAAGTGGTTAACTGTATTTTCACATGTAATGTCAGTACTTCTTTTAAAGATTGACAAGAAGCATCAAGATCCTTGGGAAAAGAAGTGGAATCAGGATCCCACCAACAAAGGGCTAAACCCATGGCCTACAGTATATATAAAATTGGATAAGCTTTTTGACTTCTTACAGGCTCAATTTGAGAGAGAGAGAGAGAGAGAGAGAGAGAGAGAGAGAGAGAGAGAACAGATTGCTTGTGAAAAAAATACAGAAAATACTATTATTTCACAGATTGCATGTGAAAAAGATATCAGAGAATGTATCTACAAATACTAAGGTTAATCACATTACTATAGAATGTTAGTGACTTGAAAACAGAATGGATTAATTTAGGCTCCCAGAATACTCTAAAATACACCAAGGACTTACCTCCTCCTCCACTTTCTTGATCCCCGCACTCATGCCTTTTGTCCAGTCTACTGACTAACATGGTCTCTGAACTGTACTTTTCTCCTCACTGTGAAATGGTACAGAATTTATTTCATAGAGGTCCAGATATCAGACTCAATGGGAGCCATGTGACCTCAAACAAGCTTCTTAGATTTTTAATTATTTTTTTTAAATTTTGCAAACAAATGCATTTTCTTTCAACTTGCTCTTGCATACTGTAGAGTTGGAACTGACTCAGCTGACCCTCCCAAGGGTTTTCAGAGGCAGTAAATCTCACTGGAGGAGATTGCCCATCTTTCTTCAGCAGAGTTACTGCTAGATTCAAACTTCATGCCTTTGGGTTGGCAGCACAATTCCTTATTGTTGTTAGATGCCATTGGGTTGAATACGGCTCATAGCAATCCCATGAACAATGGACCTGAATCCTGTCCCATCCTGTGCCATCCTCATCCTCTGATACACTTGAGTCCTTTGCTTCACTCACTATGTCAATCTACCTTATTGAGGGTCTTTCTCTCTTTTGCCAACCCTCCACTCCTATAAGAAATGGCCTCTCATAACAATATGGCCAAAATATATGAGCCTAGGTTTATTACATTTAAGGAGCTCCTTACATCTAAGGAAGCTCCTTACATCCAAAGGAGCACTGTGGCTGCACTTTCCCCATGACAAAGCTATTTGGTTGGTTTTTTTCCCCCCAATCTATGGATATTTAATGCTCTTTTCCAACACTGCAATTCAAACACATCAGTTCTTCTTCTGTCATCTTTACTTTTTGCTCAGCTCTCAGATGCATAGCAAACGATTAAAAAGCTCATGGTCTGAATTGGGCACACCCCAATCCCCAAATTGACACTATTGCTTCCCAGTAATCTGGAGCGATCCCTGAGAGCAGACATGTCCAGGTATTGTCTCCTGGTTTCCTGACTGCTATTACCAAGGGTGTTGATTGTAGGTTCAGGCAAGATTAAATAATTGAAAATTGTAATGTTTTCTTAATTTATCATGCTGCTGCTTATTGGTGAGAATTCTATGGTAGAATACAAGCTTACAGTAGAACACAATCATTGACAGTTTTAATTCTTTCTCCCTCTATCATGATATTGCCTATTGACCCAGTGGCAAGGACTTCTGTTTTCTTGATGTTCAAATAAAATTCTGGATGGCCTTAGTGAGGGACATGTATGGAATGCTTGGGGCTCTTACAGCTTTCTTTTAGTTCCAAGTGGGTGTCAGCAGATGGGACTTGCTAGATGAATTGGGGGTCTCTGTCCCAGAGTCCACTAGCATTTGGGCATGCTGGAATTTTAAAATACTGAAACGTTTGGCCATGCTGGCAGGCTGAGGGCTAGTGTGTTGTGAATCTTGGTTCAAGCTGCCTGGATTTAATTGCTTTTGGTCAAACATTCTTCTAGGTCATATAGCCCTGGTCTGTCCACCTGCTGTATAGTGCTAACTCTTGGTTCCTGTGATGTTGAACACTGTGACATTGATATGTCAAATGTGTTAATGGTTGCCCGTGCTAGACAGTGTTTGATGGAGCTCCCTATTAAAACAAGCTTGGAAGCAGGAGTGGCATCCACTTCAAAAATAGCTTGCCTCCAGAAACCCTATGAATCTGGAGAAAGGGTGAAAATCATACAAGTGTTTAAGTCTTTCGTTCATAGGGTCGCTATGAGTCGCCTATGGCCCAACGGCACTTAACACCACCACCACATTTAACGATCACTAAAATAGTGAAGTTACACCAAGAATCAGTTGGGTCCATTCAGTATTAACATTCTGTGATACTGTAAATGTGACTCTGCATGAAATGATGAGCTTAAGTTTCTATATGATTTATAAATGTGGTAGATGGGGCTGTATGTATATACCTGTGTTGTTGTTGAATACCATTGTGTCAGAACCAACCCATAGATTACCCTCCAGCAGGTTTGCAGAGGCAGTAAATCACATGAGAGGAGAGTGCACATCCTTCTCCTGTGGAGTAGTAGGGGGATTTGAACCATGTGCTTTTGGGATTGCAGGGTAGATTTTTACCACTTGGCCACTGATGCAATTATAGTTCACCCACCAGAAGACCCAGCCTTCTGTCCTTTGCACTGAGTAGTGGCCCAACCAGGTAGCATGATGATCTTAGGTGAGCTGTCTTTTCCTAAGAATATGGTGGTAGTATTTGGGGTCTGGACTTTAGAAAATTAGTCTTTATGGCTTGGACTTTTTTTTTTTAGATATTATCTTGTTTATTCTAGATCTTAAAATAATATGACTAAATAGTTTCCTTCACCAGCCCTAGCCCTCTAGCAAGATTAGAACTAAGCTGATTTAATGCTGTCTAAGATTTAAGATTTTGGATTTCTACAGCTGTCATTATATGGAAGCCAGGGTATAATTACAGAGGGTGGAAAAGTGCCAGTAGAAGAGACTCAGGTGTGTGCAAAACATTTTTTTCCTGCCATTACCACCAAATAACTATCACCTTTGTTCAGATCATAAAAGTTCCCAGACTCCTGTGATTCACTTGACTGCTCCTGTCTGCATATTATAGGGCAAAGGCACTGATAAAGTCAAATGGCATAGAATGTGGTTCATCTTGTTCCCAGAAGGGCAGGTGCCTCCGGAAAACTTACTGAGCTTGTGGTTCCTGGGGAGTGGAAGTCCACCATTCCTCTCACTTCCCTGACTCCTGTGTCACCCACACATAGAGTCTGAATCAGAGGTTGTGGGAGGATCTGCAGATCATAGACCGTCAGACTCAGAAGGGTTATGAGAGGCCATGTGACCCACCCTGCTCTTTTAGTCTCAGCACGTGCTTCATGCCTGAGTAACTGAACTATTTATTGGGTACATTGCTTTTCATGAGAAGAGAAACAGAAGAGTGTTAAGGAATTTTTCAAGGCTATGCCATGAACTTGTGTCTGGTCTAAGCTGTGGTCACTGTAAAAAAAAAAAAAAAATAGGAGACCACTGTACTCAAAGTTCTTTATGAGCCTCAAGGCGAGAACACAACACAGAACACGACATTTATTCTTAACAGGTTTCCCCTGCGGTTATGGGAAAAGAAACATGCATGTGCATTTACTTGGAGGGGATTCAGGGATCTCAAGAGGAAGATAATAATGCAGAAGATGGTGAGAAACGGAAATCTCAAATTGTTCACGTTTGATAATTTTAGCCTTTATTCTTTTCACTTCTGAGTCTTGATCCTTCCTCATCTTGGAAGAAAAAAAAAAGGAGATAAAAATCCTAGACTCTGCTTGCAACCAACATATGATGCCTTTTGTTAAACAGTTTTCCTCTTTGGATCTTGGTTTACTCTCCTAGAAACTGGAAATATATTGAATGTCCTATCCAGTGATTCAAACATCTCCTCCAATGCAGCAAGTTTTTGAATGAGGTAGAATGGATGGCCCCTTAAATCTACTTGCCTTGGAGAATTTTTCCCTTCCTTTCATACAATTCTCATTTATTCACACAAGAGAAGGCAAGAGACTCTTGTTAGTATATGTGATGTGTTGAGACTCTAAATCTAGACTGAGATACTTAAGTACTCTTGGTGTCTTGGCTCTTTTGGTTAAGTTTCCCAAGACAGAGGCTTTGTGTAAATTATCTCACTGAATCAGCCTTGGTGATACTTTTCATTTTTCAGGTGAAAGAAATTGAGACCTCCTTCTTTCATTGAGGTTAAATAATACCTGGTGCTACACAACTGGTAAGTATAGAATCAAGTTTGAAACCAGGTCTGTATGAAAATGGGGCCTTTTCTCTCCCACCATGCTGCCTTGCAAGATTAGAGGTCATCTCTGAGGCAAGCTCCCTGGGGAGATCAAGGTAAGAGCTGGAAGGGTTCATGTTCTGTATTTTTAGGAGAAGGAAGATAGTGGCCAGTGCCCAGGTTGGCTTTCTCCCATGCTCCTACCACCATATTCATTTCTTCTCCTTTCCCCTCATCAGAATTCTGGGAATGACGCCATGAGTCAAAATCAAGGAATATAATGAATAGTAGTTCTGGCAAGAGCTACATTCTTCTTTTTGGAGAAAAGACCACTGGGTACCCATTCATTTATTATTATTGAATGCCTACTGAGTGTCAGACAGTCTCTGTTCTCAAGTGGCAAAGATAGACTGTAAAGCAAATGGTCAGAATATGATGTGGAAAAAGCACTGCAATAAAGGACATCTATCCAGACTGTGGGTAGGGTTGCTGGGGAGAACTTCATGGAGTAGTGAGTCTTGTGTCGAGTCAAAGGATTTTTATTTGCCCTGGTGGATTATTCAGAGAAGAGTTCAGGAGAAGAAAGAGTGATGGAGGAGAAGCTGGGGTAAAGTCAAAAAAGTGAGACACTCTGCAGTCAGCTAGGAAATACCAGCAGTTATCTACAAAGTTCCAGAAAGAGGTGAAGACGTGGTGGCTAGAAGAGGCATTAAGGGCTCTACACTGAAGAATGTTGAGTAGTTCTCCAGGCAAAAGGGTTTGAAAGATTTTAAGCAAGACGGTGACTGACTTGGGTGATATCTGTTGGATCAAAGAATGGAAGAAGGGAATTTGGAGCTTAGGTAGCAGTTTAGTGAGGAAACTCCAAACAATGCGAGTGATGTTGATGAGGACCTTAATGGACTTTCTGATGGAAAAGACCGTGAACCCTGATTTTGGCTCGAATTTGAGCCTGGGAGAGAGCATGTAACTTCAAAGGCTAGATATCTGAGGTTTCTGGGAGAAAGGTGCAGCTGAAAATATCCTGGTATGCATTTTGTGATAGCTGTATCTTAGAATCTTTATATGCGTGGCAAATGACTTACTCTGTTTACCAATCCATTTATTTGCTGAGCATGAACAGTGATGGCATTGAAATAGTTATGGCTTGTTGTCATCAATAAAACCTTCCAGGAGATGCGTGTTTTTGTGTACCTGGGCTGGAATATTTGATCACATGAAAGTAAGGTTGTTGTTGTTGTTGTGTGCCATCAAGTCACTTGCAACTCATAGCGACCCTATGTACAACAGCTCTAAACTCTGCTCTGTCCTGTGCCAATCGCACCATCTCTGATACACCCATCCCAATTGCCCCAGTCACTGAATCAATCCACCTCATAGAGGGCCTTCCCCTCCTGAACTGTCCCTCCACCCTCCCAAGCATGATGTCCCTCTCCAAGGACCAGTCGGTCGCTCCTTACAACATGTCTAAATTATGTTAGACGGAGCCTCAGAATCCATGCCTCCAAAGAGTCGCCCGGTTTGACCCTTTCCAATATGAATCTGTTTGTTTTCCTAGCAGTCCATGGTACCCTCAATACTCTTCTCCAGCACCACAGCTCAAAGGCATCAATTCTCCTTCTAACCTCCTTAGTCATTGTCCAACTCTCTGATGCATAACAAGTGATTGCAAAGACCATGGCCTGAAAGTAAGGTAGGAAACAAAAAAAAGTAAGGCAGAAAGATAGGGCCAGTTTGGGAACTGGCCACATGCTATCATCTCCCCAGTTTCTATTAATGTATGGAGATGCATCCAAATTGTTTCAATGGTTCCTTCTAGCTTTAAAATGAGATTAAACTTGGTTCAATGTCTAGCTATGTTATAGGACCTCACGGTTCACCTCACAGCCAACCATGTCTATCTGACCTGATTTAGAAGGGTTTAGAGATCATTCTTCCAATATTTTGCCTGATTCTCAAAGTTGCCACAACAATTTTGTGTTGTAGTCTGGCTACCTTCTTCGTGGACCCTCCAAATTGTTTTTCCATAAAAGAAGAGAGCATGGCCTTGCCCTACCATATTATCATGAGCCGTTGCTCTTGGCCCTGCATGATTTCTCATGATGTTCCTCCTCAGCTGTTTATATAAATGAACAAAGATTCACAAACGCACTATGCACAAAACACTATACACAAAAACCCTCTTCCACTTGCAGGCAGGGCCTTGAGATGGCTGCTGGTGCCGGAGGTAATTATGACAATCTCTAGGGAGGTGACACGCTCATCATGCTCTAGCCATCTTCTTGAGAACTGCCTTTGATCCAGTTCTTTGCTGGGAAAGCAGCCATTAAGAGATTTCTATCTTTGGTTTTATGTGCATGGAAGAAAAGAGGACTAAATTGGCAAATAGATGGTTCATGTTCTCATAGTTAACCTCCACCAAGACTGTGCCCAGGGTTTTCAGAGACCCTGACTCACACTCTCATGGAGACCCCCAAAAGTCCTGGGACTGAGACCCTATGCTTGGAAGGCAGGTGCCCAAGTGAAAAACGTCTTCTATATGGACAGTACTCACTAGAGAATTCTTTCTGCTCCTTTCTCATTATTGTTATTTCTTGATAAAGGAAAGGAATTTGGAAGCCTCTGAAGTATTCATGCTAACTTTTTTATATATATAACAGAAGAAAAAGAATATTCAGAAACAAGGGAAATTAAAACTTTGTTGTTTATCCATAACTTCATTGTCCTTAAAAAAGTTAGAATGTTGGGGAATTTCCTCTTTTATTTTTTCAAAAAGGTTTTTGGTTAAACATATTAGCTGTAGATGGCCTAGCGGCAAGAAGCTGTGCTGCAACGTCAGAGACATTGGCTTTGAATGCACCAGCTGCTTCGCTGGCGATCTCCTCCTGTTTGATTAGTGCCTCTGAAAATCTGCTGGAGTATCAGCTCTGGGTTAATTCCCACTCAAAGACACAACAACAACAACAACAACAACATGGACTGCAGAGTTTCCCTTTTGGTTTAAACCCACCAATTGCTCCATGGGAGAAAACTGGGAAATCTCCTTCCATGCAATTGACAGTGTCTGAAGATCTGCTGATAACAGTGAGTTGGTTTTCACTCAATCGAAGACAATGAATTTTTTTATTTTCTACATGCTTGGGAGGGTGGAGGGACGGCGCAGGAGGGGAAGGCCCTCTATGAGGTGGATTGATTCAGTGACTGGGATAATCGGGATGGGAGTGTTGGAGACAGTGCGATTGGCACAGGGCAGAGCAGAGTTTAGGGCTGTTGTACATAGGGTCGCTATGAGTCGCAAGCGACTCAATGGCACATAACAACAACACAACAACAACATTGAACTAAGACTTTATCTTTTTCCTTTCGTTATTCTTTTAAAAAATTTCATTTTGGTTTGCATACAAAGGATGTGACTTCTATACGTTTGTATACATTGTATTTCACACGATCCTTCTCTCACATTGTGTTTTATACAATTATTCCCATTCACTATGCTTTATAAAATTAATCTCTATTGAACTATGCTCACCATTACTTTGTCTTTCCAGATCCGTGCTGGATCTTTTCCATTTCCTTTACTCCCTCCCTCCACTCACCACATTGTGCTACCCTACAAGTTCCCACTTGGCCATCCTCATCTCTCTGCTCTCACTTCTTCCCCCCTTGAATTCCCATAGTTACCCTTTTATTTTTACAATAATGGTCTTATGCAGTATTTGTTTTTATAAAACTTAGCTGGTTCATTCAGCTCAATGCTTTCCAGTCTCTCCCAAGTTATGTGGTAATTTTGAAATTGTTGTTTCTTAGTGCTGCATAGTATTTCATAGTGTGAATGTATCATGTTTTCTCAATCCTTCCCATTGTGGTTGGTCATTTGGGCTGTCTCCATGTTCTTGTGATCGTGAATAATGCTACTGTGAAAATTGGTGTACAAATCTCTGTTTTTTAATTACTGTGTGTTCCATTCTCTAATATACCAAATTTATTTAACTACACCCCTATTAGATATTTAAATTGTTTCTGACATTGTGATAATCACTTTTTATGACTTTAGATTCATTTTCTTTGCATAGATTCCAAGAAGTGGAGCAACTGGACCACAGGGTTGAATGTTTTTTGTGTTTCTTTTATATCTTCCAAAATTGCAATCTAAAAGGATTTTTCTCTATTTACAATCGCATCAACACTCTTTAGAGTTGAGAGTTTTTTTTAAATGTTCATTTAATAGATAAGAGTGTCATGTTCTTTTTCTTTCTTCCTCTCCTTCCCTTCATTTTTCTTCTTTCCTTCCTTTTCTTTTTCTGGTAAGGAGAATTTGCTACAGGACTTTTAATAGTTAAGAAATCTCATTAGCATATAGTAATCAAGTCCTTACCTGATAACTCAAAAGTCAGTGGTTCAAACCCATCAGCCAGACCATGAAGTAAAGATATAACAGATTGCTTCTTTAAAGACTACAGCCTTGGGTGTACTTCATGGGATAATTCTAATTCTATCCTGCCTTATAAGGTTTCTTTGAGTGGAAATCAACTCAATGACAACAGGTATATGTGTATGTTTCCATACTTGACTATCAGTTCCTCAATGTTCTAGAATAGGTTTCTTGATGTTTTAGTGTCCGAGGGCCCTCTCTGCAGGACTCTGGTCATGTGAACACTGGTGCCTGTCTCCTGTCCTAGCAGGAAAGCCTAAGGCCCCAATGTCTCCCAGGTCAGGGAAACTAACCACCAGTTTTATTATCTGGAAAATGAAGGGTTGCACATTAAAAGTCCTGTCTAGCTCTTGAAGCAAGAAGACCAGTTTGTTTCTGTAACTGGCTGATAACTCTGGTTTGTCTGCTAGGGTCCCAGTGTTTTTGATTTGCCACAATTTGGGCCAGCTGTCTACGAGACTGGCAACCTGTTTATGGAGAGATTCCACAGAAAGCCAAACTAGCTTTGACTTCTTCCACTGCATCTTACTACTACTACAACACATAGAATCCTAGTCCTCTTTCCATGTAAATGATTCTAATGTAATTGAAAACTGATGTTTTCCACATGGGAAGGCTAGCTCATTGACTAGTCTGATTCAAGCCGTCCTATGCATCCAGATTCCTTCTTGGACATTACAGGAGTGTCTTCATGCACAACAACCACGTCCAATTGTCAGCAGGATGGGTCCTCAGGGGACCAAATTGGAGAAGGCCTAAAAAAGTTGGAGGAGAGAGGAGAAAGGAGCAGGAGACTTCCTCTGAAAGGGAGTGAAGACTGGCGGATTGAGAGTGAGATAGCGGCAGCTGGTTCTGAAGTCTTGTGTAGTTTTCCTTTTGCCTCTTTCCCCATATGTGGCGCAACAGTATGAGTCACACACACATTCTCTTTAGTGAATTAAGCTAGTTCCAAATTGAGTGTATCTCTGTTGTTATAAGGTGACATAAAGATGAAATTATTTTCTAAACATAGTGGTAACAAAATAGAACTGTCACATGGGGTTTTTTTTTTTTTTTCGGCTGTAATGTTTAAGCTGATTGGGTTCAAACAACTATTTGGTTAGCAGCTGAGGACCTAGCCATTTTGTCATCGGGAGCTCTCGTCCTTCTCTCTTTTTTATTCTCAAACCACTTCCCCCTAATTTGTCAGCTGTGAATACTTGTTGTATTGGTTCCCAGCGAGGATCCTCCCAGGTTCATCTTTTCATTTGTTGTACTTAATGTTTTCTTTTGAAACAACACTGGAAACACTAGAAAGCTGCAGAAACAGTACAGAGATCCTATGTACACTCTGTTGTTTTCCCCTCAATGATAACATCTTACATAACTGGAGTTCAGTATCAGAGCCAGGAAATGTATAGTGTTCTAATCCATAATTTCCTTTCTCTTCTTTTAAGACCACCAAGCTATGTGTCATGGATCCTGGTGGCCTAGTAGTAAGGAATTACATTGGCAAGTGAAAGGCACACGGTTCTAATCCACCCACTGCTCCACAGGAGAAAGAAGGCAATCCTCTCCTGTGTGATTTACAACCTTTGAAATCCCACTAGAGGGTCAGCTATGATTTGGTTCTGAGTCGATGGCACATGCCAACCAAGCTGTGTGTCTACAGATTAAGTTAAAACTCAAACAAAAATCCCATTTGCTGTGGACTTAGTTCTAACTTATGACAACCCTGTATCAGAACAGAACAAAACAGAGAAAACAAACAAACAAACAACAAAAACCCAATGTTCTGACTTTTTGGAGTTAGATCCATAGGCTGTTTTTCCATGCCTCCTGTGAGTGGACTCTAATCTCCAACCTTTTGGTTAGTTGCCAAGGATATTCAACATTTACATGACTTCAGGACTCGACAATATAGGGGAGAGCTCGGGTATCACTTTCAGAGAATTAGGACCTAGCAGTGAAGAGAAGCGGCAACAAGTAAGTCCAAGTGTGTGTGTCACATCAGACAAGGGCAGAGTACTACCTTCAAAGGCATTTGTAGGTCCCAGGAACCCAAGCAGTCTGTATCCCTCACAAGAACCCAGAAATGCAGGTACTAATAGAATTAGAATTGCTTTTAGGAAGAGAAGAAAACAGACACAGAGAAATTAAGTAGCTATCTTAAGACCAAAGAGTGGAGTTGGAGCTTTAACCCAAGCAGTTCTCCTCAGAGTCCTTCCCAAACATTATACGGTGGAAGTAACAGCAAAGGGTAGAACAACCTTTCCTAGCCTTCTCTAAGCTTTTCTCACTTTCTATCACTCTTTTTCCTTTATACTCTTCCATCTCCCTTGTGCCCATTTGACGTTCTGGGTTAAATGCTTCCAGGTAGTGAAGGAGAAGTGGGAGTCTAGCTTCACTCTTGGAGCTGTGTCTTAGTAGGTGAGTTAGTGTTATAAACAAAAACAAAGACAACACAAACCCGGGAGAAGAGAGTCTTGCACGGCAGAGGAACCTGTTTACTTGCTAGTTCATGATTTCAGCCCCCAGCCCGCAGTGCTGAACATAGAAGCGGGATGGCAGTAGATGGCAGGGGGGCTGGGTGGCGCCCTTGGTGCCTCCCTCACGGTGGTGGACAGGGAGGGCATTTAGGAGGACAGGGCTTGACACAAATGGGTTTGGGAGGACATGGCTGAGGGCATGGAGGGGGGCATGGAGCGGGGCATGCAGCAGGGCATGCAGCAGGGCAAGGAGAGGGGCATGGAGAGGGGCACTTAGGTGCACATGGCGAAACGCATTTGTCTCGTGGGCACTTGTCGGAGCACCGTTGTAGCAGCTTCCTTAAACAGCTGGGCTGGCATTTGGACTCACACTTTGGTTCACACTTCGGTTCGCACGGTGGTTCACATTTGGGCTCACTCTTTGGGTCATTCTTGGGCACATTCTTTTGTTCAGCAGATTTATTTTTATCATCACTTGACATTGTGTTTGTATTTTCTGAATCCTGCAGAGAAAGATAGATTTTATGTGGATGACCACCTGTGAGACCAGGGGGGACCAGTGCAGGCTCCCACTCATACCTGTTGTCCAATCTTAAGAAAACTTTTCCTAAGCTGCATTCAGACTCCATGCCATCTGCTCATGTAAGAGCTCTCCTCTTGGCATTGTGTCGATTTCTATCAATATCTATTGCTGTACTCATATTTTCACTTACTCTCATCTCAACTCTGTAGCCTCTAGCTGCATAAAATGTATTTGACCTTTAAACAGTCATCATACTTTAGTATAACTAGTATCTCCTTAGCCTATGTATTGTATTGAATTCATTTTTTTTTAATATACTGGTTTATTTACAACGTTTCAAATACATTGTTTTTCCCATTTCTTTCACCCTTTCCCATCAGATTGTACAACTCCATGGTTAACCTCTTCCCACCCCATCCTAATGGCTCTGTTACCATCTCCTCCCTCCCATACTCATACTCATTCTATAATAATGGTTTAATACAGTATATGTCCTTATGGGATTGAATTAGTTCACTCAGCATAATGCTCTCCAGTCCCTTCCAAGTTAGGTAGTAATTTACAAAACCATTGCTCCTGTGTTCTGCGTGGTTTGATCTGACTAAGTAAGCCATCAGGGCGTTTAGAAAGATTTTAAGGAACTCTTGAAAGGCCATCTCTGAAGGTAAAATGAGAGAGTATATTAATAGCTTTAGGTTCTTGAAGCACTTCATTCAAGTGTGTGGCCTTCTAAAGCCACGAGAACATTGAAATCTGCTTTCTCCTTGGTGACCAGGGAAAGGAAGCAAACTGAATCTTAAAGATGATGGGGTTAAAATTTTCCTCCACTCTCCACATCTCCCATCCAGGTTTGATCTAGTTCTTAGAGTAAGGGAAAACACCAGGGGAGGAGCTGAACTAGGCTATTCTAAAAATATGAATGCTAGAACCACAGTCATAACAATTTTAAGGAGGATAGTCCTTCTCACCTCCATTGAATTTAATCCCAAGTGAGAAGTTATGGACAGTATAACTTCTAGGATATGGACAAAGGATTTTGATCTTGATTGGATCTATTGCTGCACCCATGATTTCCTTTAACAATGTAAAAATAAAGCATTGTGTAATTCTGTTTCTTAGTTAGTATGACTTTCTGAAGAGGAACATCATTAAATTGAACTCTCAAATAATTTAAAATCTCTATTCTAATATTAGGAGCTTTGGTGGCGTGGTGTTTAAAGGTGTGGAGCTGCTAACACAAAGATCAGCAGTTCATGTCCATCAGCTGCTCCCCAGGGGAGAAATTTCTTTTCATGTAAAGATTTATAGCCTCTATCTCAGTCACAAAAGGACAAATACTGCATAGTGCCACTGTTGTAAAATGGGACTGTCATCGGGGCTGGGGGAAGATTGAGAAAGATGGGATAAATAATGTATACTGCGTTGAGACAGATGAGGGAGAAAACTGTTTAAAAGGGATATGTGATTAGGGATTATTGTCATGACAGATGTCCAGAATGAAGGCTGCATATTGGAGTGGACCTGGAGGGGGGAGGATTGTATTACTAAGAAAGAATTTTACTTTTACTTTTCAAAGAGGAGAGTAAACTGGGGTGGGGGGAGGGTGGGCAGGGAGAAAAGTGCAAAAATGAATGAATGGAAATCCAAAGTCGCTAAATTTTCATTAATAATAAAATTTTAAAAATATTTACAGGCTCAGAAATCAAATGGAGACTTCCTATAAGTCGAAAAAGACTTGAAGGCAGTGGGATTTGGGCGTTCTAATGTGAAACACATTTAAAAATAATATCTATTGCTTTAAGGATTCCTTGGACACAGAGACATAAATTGTATTAAGAATCGTGGTGATAGTATTTTACATTGAGGTCTCTGTCCTGTTCCCCTGCCATTCAGCATTTATGAGTGAGTCTGTGAACTAAATGGTTTTCAGGACCTGTTTAATCAAATAATTGAAGCAGATGTTCTTTCCATTCAAGTTCTAGAGACCTGTGCCCTCACTCCCCCACCTTATCTATCATACTGTTTTTATCAAAACTGTGAAAATTAAGCCCCTAATTTGAACCTGTGGCTTCTTAAATGAAGTGACTAACTTCCTTAAAGCTTTAAGTAATTAACTCAAAGCTTCTGGCTTTGAGGAGATATTTTAAACACATCAAACAAGTTAGATCTTGTTGTATTAAGAACCAAAGGACTTTGGGTTCAAACATTTCTGGCTTTTCATGTAATTCAGACTGTAAAATCTCCCTTACCCATTAGACTTCTCCTTTAGTTGATCTTTGGAGAGATCTTAGAAAGAGGGAGAAAAGGAAAGTCCATCTTTGGCAAATTTGAAACATCATTTAAGAAAAGGCACCAAGTGTTGCACTGCCAGGGCCCCTCTTTTTCCCTTTGAATGATACAAGGTCTGCAGATAGATTACAATAAGGACTTAACTGAGTAAAATGCTGGGGCCTGTGAGATAGGGAAGGATTAAATAGAGGTGAATGTTAAAGGTAGGAATACCCAAATTCTGTTAAGTAATGAGATTTTTACCCATAATGGGGAGTATTTGGTGGAGCTCCCAAATTGATTCAGGTTTGGAAGCAGGAGTGGCATCCATATCCTAAACCACATGCCTCTGGAAACTTTATGAGGGCCCTTGTATTTAAATGTCAGTTGGGCCCCAAAAACCTATCGCTGTTGCTATCATTTCATTTTGGAGGAACATTCTTCTAAACTGTACAGCACTCTTCTGCCAATTTGCTGTACTAAGGTAATCAGGTTTTGCTGTGAAGCTGAACCTTATGCCATTGGGGGTCAAATGCCGTAATGGCTGCCCATGGTGGACGGTGTTTGGTGGAACACCCCACTTTAGGACAGATTTGGAAGCAGGAGTGGCATCCACTTCTTAAATCACATGCCTCTGAAAGCTCTGTGAACCTGGAGAAACGATGATAATTATAAAGAGGCTTCAGGCCTTTTGTTCATAGGATTGCTTTGAGTCAGCCTCAACTCAACAGAAATGAACAACAACAAACACAATGTGAAGTCCACCCCAACCCAGGGTCTTCCTCTGAATTTGTGAGAAGCCTTTCACTCAAACAACTACCCCACCTCTGTTCAATACCTGGGACTGTAGGTTCCTCCCAGAGAGGAGGTCTAAAAGATAGGCCATTTCCAACTGTCGCAATGCAACTCACCCCCTGTGTTTGTAGAGAACTTGACAAGTAGTTGCGTGAAGTGGATGTTATTTATAGCTGTCTCTGCTGGGGAAGGTGGACTTTCCCCCTTGCTGGTTCTTCTGCTGTGCTCTGAGAAGCCCTGAGGGTGGGGCTGGGGTGTTTCCCACTTGTGAGATCATGTTCCGCATCATCAAGGAGGTAACTGTTGTGTCACACAGAGCTCCAGCTCATTTCCAGGCCAGGCTGTCAAAACAGACCAATCACCAATCACTTCCTTTGCTGCCCTAGCTCTTCCCTCAAAATCATACTATGATGAAGACTACTGAGCTCTAAGGGCAGGAAGTTTCTTCACTATGGTGAAGAGACCATGGTCTCTGTTATATCTCTTGCCTCCTCATTCTTTGCTGCTGCTCTGTGCCTGAAGTAGGTGCCAACCCACAGTGACCCTTTTAGAGGGCAGAGCAGAACTTCCCCAGCGGGTTTCAAAGGTGGTAATCTTTGTGGAAGGAGACTGTCATGTAGAGTGACTGGTGGGTTTGAACCACAGACCCTCTTGTTAGCAGTTAAGCACATACCCACAGCTTCAATAGGGCTTCTTCTCTAAACATCAACTCCTTGAAATTATCCAACTTTGTCATCTTGCTAGAAAAGCTTCCTTGGATTAAGGACAGCTATTTTGATTTTCCTCTTTATTTGTCCAAAATTTCTTTTTATCATCTCACACTTTATTGCCCAAGACCAGGGATTATTTTACCTCATTTATTTTTTAGTCCTATTATTTATTGCCATGGTAAATACTTGGGTTGCTGTATACCTGTGCACTTGACTAACTACCAGGTATTCTTAGGAGCTAAAATTAAAAAAAAAAATTAAAAAAATATAAAATACCAAATATTTATAGTCATATATATAAATATATATCTTTATAAATATATATATATTTGCTTACAAAGTTTGTAAACATTGTGTTTCACACTATTCTTCATTCACATTTTGTTTAATACCAATGTCCACATTATATTTCATACAATTATTCCTATGCATTATATTTTATAAAATTAATTACCATTGTAATGCATCAGAGAGTTGGACAATGACTAAGGAGGATAGAAGGAGAATTTATGCCTTTGAGCTGTGGTGCTGGAGAAGAGTATTGAGGGTACCATGGACTGCTAGGAAAACAAACAGATTCATATTGGAAAGGGTGAAACTGTGTGGCTCCTTGGAAGTAAGGATTCTGAGGCTCTGTCTAACATAATCTGGACATGTTGTAAGAAGAGACCGGTTCTTGGAGAGGGACATCATGCTTGGGAGGGTGGAGGGACGGCACAGGAGAGGAAGGCCCTCTATGAGGTGGATTGATTCAGTGATTGGGGTAATCGGGATAGTGTGTTGGAGACAGAGCGATTGGCACAGGACAGAGCAGAGTTTAGGGCTGTTGTACATAGGGTCGCTATGAGTCGCAAGCGACTTGACGGGACATAACAACAACAACAACAACAACAATTACCATTTGAACCTTGCCCATCATTATCCTATCTTTTCAGATCCCTCCACACCAGATCCTTCCCATTTCCTTCACCCCCTCCTTCCACTCACCAAATTGTGCAACCTTGTGGTTTTGACCCTACCCATCCTTACCGCTCTGTTCCCACCTCTTCCCCACTTGGGTCTCCATACATATTTTACTAGTTATCCTTCTATTTTTTACAATAATGGTCTTATTTGTCCTCATGAGCCTGAGTTAGTTCACTTGGCATAGTGCTCTCCAGTCTCTCCCAAGTTATGTAATATACTATTGGGCTTTGTGATTCCTTCCCCCCTTCCCAGTACACCTCCTCCAATTAGAATGGACAAGGCAAACTTTGAATATTGTAAAAGCATTATTTTTACAAACTTTTTGGGTTTTTAGAAATTTTCTAAAATTGGGTTGCTTACAAAGTTCATAAACATTGTGTTTCACACTATTCTTCATTCACATCATGATTCATACAATCATTCTCATGCATGTTTTTTTTAATTTATTTTATTATTTGTGTGTGTGTGTGTGTGTACCGTCAAATCAGATCTGACTGGTATGGGAAGAGATTGCCCCACTTTCTCGAACAGAGCATCTGTTGGATTAGAATCTCATGCATAATGTTTTATAAAACTTATCCCCATTGGACCTTCCCCATCATTACCATGTCTTTTCACTCAGATCCTTTACATTTCCTTCCCTCCTCAACTTCAGCCACCACACTGTACAACCTTGTGGTTTTGCTCCTGCCCATCTTCACCCCTCCATTCCCCCCTCCAGTCCTTCAATCCTCATACAATTTTTACTAGATATCCTTCTATTTTTAAAATAATAGACTTATGCAGTATAAATCCTTATGAGACTAAGTTTGTTCACTCAGCATAATGCTCTTCAGTCTCTCCAAAGTTGTTTGTGTTTGTTGTTATGTGCCATCTAGTGGCTTGCGACTCATAGTGACCCTATGTACAAGAGCCCTAAACGCTGTTCTATCCTGTGCCAACCTTGCCGTCTCAAACACACTCATTCCCACCACTCCACTCACAGAGTCGATCCATCTCATCGAGGGTTTTTCTCTCCTGCGCCATCCCTCCACTCTCCCGAACATGATGTCCCTCTCTAAGGACCAGTCCCTCCTTGCAGTATGCCCAAATTATGTCAGATGAAGCTTCAGAATCCTTGACTCCAAGGAGCATTCCGGCTTCACCTTATCCAGGACAGCCCTGTTTGTTCTCCTAGCAGTCCATGGTATATTCAACACTTCTCCAGCACCACAGCTCAAAGGCATCAATTATCTTTCTATCATCCCTATTCACTGTCCAACTCTCCAATGCATAGCATGTAATTGCAAAGACTATATAGCCTGCATCAGGTGCACCTTAGTCTCCAGCCTGACATCATAGCTCTTCAGTACTCTTGAGAGGTCCCTCACAACTGACTTTCCCAGTGCAATTCATCCTGATTTCCTGGCTGCTGTTACCAAGAGTGTTGACTGTGGAACAAAGCAAACTAAAACTGTGAACGATCTCAATCTCTTCACCATCCATACTGATGCTGCCAATTGGCCCAGTGGTGAGACTCTTTGTTTTCTTGATGTTGAGCTTCAATCCATATTGAGCGCTGCAGTCATTGACCTTCTGCAGCAAGTGCTTCAGGTCCTCCTCAGTTTTAGAAAGCAGGATTTTGTCATCCACATAACACAGTTGTTGATAGATCTTCCACTAATCCTGATGCCACATTCCTCCTCGTATAGCCCAGTGTTGCGGATGATCTATTCTGCATACAGATTGAAAAAGTATGGAGACAAAATACATCCCTGACGGATCCCTTTCTTGATTTTAAATCATACAGTGTCCCCCTGCTCTGTTCTGATGACTTCCTCTTGGTCCAAGTATAGATTTCACATTAGCACAATCAAATGTTTTGGGATTCCCATTCTTCTCAGAGTCAGCCATAGCTAGTTGTGATCCACACAGTCAAAATTCTTTGCATAATCAATGAAGCACAGATAGATGTTTTTCTGGTATTCTTTGCTTTCTGCTAAGATCCATCTAACATTAGCTATAATATCCCTAGTACCACCACCTCTTTTAAATCCAGCCTGCATAATGGCAGTTCTCTGCTGACATACTGTTCCAAATGTTTTTGGATAATTTTCAGCAGAATCTTGCTTGTATGTGATATCAGTGATATTGTTCAATAATTTCCACACTCTGTTGGGTCACCTTTCTTTGAAAGGGGAACAAATATCGATCTCTTCCAGTCAGTTGGCCAGTTGGCTGTCCTCGAGATTTCTTGGCACAACTTAGTGAGCACATCCAGAGCAGTGTCTGTTTGTTGAAATAAATCAATTTGTATGCCGTCAACTCCTGGAGCCTTGTTTTTTGCCAATTCCTTCAGAACAACTTGAACTTCCTCCTTCATCACCATAGGCTCTTGATCATATGTTATTTCATTAAATTCCTCTGTGTCAGCCAATTCCTTCTGATACAGTGACTCTGTGT
>NW_006399926.1:5977238-5985930 GCF_000299155.1 Elephantulus edwardii
AATTTTCAATTCAGCTCTTTGATTTCTTGATTTCTTCCTTTAGCTTTGGCTTCTCGGTGCTCTAATGCAATCAGCCTTTGTAATGATCTTTTGTATTCTTCATGGACGATTTTCTTGATATCCTCCCAGAGCTCATTTGGTCTACGCTCATTGGTGCTCAAGGCCTCAAACCTGTTCCTGAGACGGTTTTGAAATTTGAGTGGGACAGACTTAAGGTCAAAGCTTGGTTCCCATGGACTCGATTTAATTTTCCTCAACTTCAGCTTAAACTTGCATATGAGTAGTTGGTGGTCTGTCCCACAATCAGCACTTGGCCTGGTTTTCACTGCTGATATTGAACTTCTCCAGCGAGTCTTTCCACAAATGTAATAGATTTGATTCCTATGCATACCATCAGGTGAGATCCATGTTTATAGCCTGTGTTTATGTTTCTTACAAAAGATATTTGCAATAAATAGATTGCTGAATGTGCAGAACTCTATCATTCTATTACCAGCCTCATTTCTCACACTGAGTCTGTGTTTTCCAGCTACTGATCCTTCTTACCAACTTTTGCAGTCAGAAATTGATCAAACATGCAATCAAGATCTCCCAAGTTATGTAGTATTTTTTCCAAAATCATTCCTCCTGAGTGCTGCATAGTATTCCATTGTTTAAAGCATACCACAATTTCTCAATCCATTCAATTGTGCTTGGACATTTGGGCTGTTTCTGTGTTCGTGCAATGGTGAATAACACTGCTTTGAACATTGGTGTACAAATCTCTGTGTCTCACTTTTAATTTCCTTGGGGTATATTCCTAGCCCTGGAATAGCTGAGTCATATGGATTTTCTATGTTCAGCTTTTTGAGGAAATGCCACACTGTCTTCCAGAGTGGTTGTACCATTTTACAATCTCTCCAACAGTGTATGAAAGTTCCAAGTCCTCTCCAATGTCTATTGCTTGCTGCCCTATTAAACATTGCTACTGCTACTGGAGTGAGATGGTATCTCATTGTGGTTTTGATTTGCATCTCTCTTATTGCCAGTGATTTTGAGCATTTTTTCATGTGGCCATCCGAATGTCCTCCTCTGTGAAAGGTCTTTTTATATCTTTTGCCCATTTGTTGTTGTTGTTGATTGTTGTCAAGTTGAGCAAGACTCATAGCTACCCTATGAACAAAAGGTCTGAAGCCTTTCTATAACTATCATTATTTCTCCAAGTTCATAGAATTTCCAGAGACACGTGGTTTAGGAAATGGATGTTACACCTGCTTCCAAAGCTGTTCTAAAATGGAAGCTCCACCAAACACTGTTCACTGTGCGCAGCCATTATGACATTTGACCACCAATGAAATAAGGTTCAGCATCACAGGAAACCCACCTTAGTACAGTAAATTGACAAAAAAGTGCTGTACAACTTAGAAGAATGTTCCTTCAAAATTATAATAACACTAGGCGCTCAGGCCCAACTGACTTTTAAATATAAGGGA
This sequence comes from Elephantulus edwardii, assembly GCF_000299155.1. Classification (NCBI taxonomy): domain Eukaryota; kingdom Metazoa; phylum Chordata; class Mammalia; order Macroscelidea; family Macroscelididae; genus Elephantulus; species Elephantulus edwardii. The sequence continues at coordinate 5,978,711 of NW_006399926.1, forward strand.
GATTAGATAGATAGATAGATAGATAGATATAGTTATTAAGTGTCATCAAGTTGAATATGACTTGCAGCGACCCTATGAACAAAAGACCTAAACCTGTTCTATAACTAACAGGATTTTTCTATGTTCATAGAGTTTCCAGAGGCATGTAGTTCAGGAAGTGGATGCCACTCCTGCTTTCAACCTTGAGTCAATCTGGGAGATCCACTAAACACTGCATATGCTGGGTAGCCGTTATGCTATTTGACACATTTTTTCTTCTGGAGACCCAGTAGTATTCCATAAATTTTTGTTAGGAGACCCTTGTCTGAGATGGTATTTCCAAATGTTTGTTCCCAGTTGGTAAAAAGTGGGAGGCATAGCACTCTCTGCCCTCAAGACCTTAAAACCTACTATAAAGCAGTAGTAACCAGAACCGCATGGTACTGGTACAATGACAGGCACATAGAAAGTGGAACAGAATTAAGAACCCATAAATGGACCTCTCTATCTGTGGACAACTGATACTTGACAAGAAAATAAAACCTATCAAATGGGGAAATTACAACATCTCCAACAAATGGTGCTGGCAAAACTGGACTGCTACTTGCAGAAAGCTGAAGCAGGATCCACATCTCCCACCATATGCACAAAACAACTCAAGGTGGATCAGAGACTTGGGAGTAAAGCTTCAAACAATAAAATTGATCAGAGACAAAGCGGGATCAAGCTTAGATGGCCTACTCTATGGTATAAAGAGACAACCAAATGTAGCCAGAAATGCAGTCTGGAGAGGATAAAATTGATGAATGGGACTTTTGAAAGATTACATTTCTGTGTTCATCAAAGACATTTTTTATGTTCCTGACTTTTTCTGACTTACAGGATTAAACTCAAGTGTTGTCTTAGAATAAAAAGATTTGCCTTTTGGACCATTCAAAGACATGGACAATGAGGGTTCTAACTGGAACAGGACTATATCTGGGTTGTAATGGGAGGTTAGTGAGGGAAAGGTGAATAGGGATTAGGTATATAATTCTAAACTCAGGTTCAAATAGTTGATTTTGACCATCATTAACAGATTATTTACAAGTGACTTTTTATTAAAATTGACATATGATGATATTTCAGATGCTAAAAGATATTTCCTCAAGGTTAGCCACAATTTGTTGTGATCCACACAGTCAAACGCCTTTGCATAGTCAATGAAACACAGATAGATATGCCTCTGGTACCCTCTGCTTTGTGTCAAAATCCATCTGACATTGACAATAATGTCTCTAGTGCTATGACCTCTTCTAATAAACCCAGCTTATATTTCTAGTAGTTCTCTGCCAATGTACTGTTTTAGTCATTTCTGGATAATCTTCAGAATTTTGCTAGTGTGTGGTATTAGTGATATTGCAGGGAAACACTGCATGGTTCAAAATCAGGAAAGGAGTGCATCAGGGATGCATCCTGCCTTTATACCTTTTCAATCTATATGCAGAATAGATCATTGGGAAGCAGAGCTTTATGAGGAGGAATGTGACATAAGGATCGGAGTAAAACTCATCTACAAACCAGGTTATGCAGATGATACAACCTTGCTTGCTGAAACTGAGGAGCTTGATGCAGAAGGTCGAGGACTGCAGCCTTCAATATGGATTGAAGCTCAATATCAAGAAGACAACAATTCTCACCACTGGGCCAATTGGCAGCTTCATGATAGATGGAGAAGAGATTGAGGTTAATAATTACAACTTGCTTGCCTCCACAATCAATACTCTTAATGCCAGGAAATCAAAAGACGAATTGCACTGGGAAAATCTGCTGTCAGAGACCTCTCTAGAGTGCTGAAAGCAATGATGTCAGTCTAGAGATTAAGGTGTGCCTAATCCAGGCCATGGTCTTTGCAGTTAACTTGCTATGCGTCAGAGAGCAGGACAATGACTAGGGATGACGGAAGATCAATGCTTTGAAGTTGTGGTGCTGGAGAAGAGTGTTGAACACACCATGGATAGCTAAGAGAACAAATAGGCCTACCCTGGAGAGAACAAAACCAGGCTGCTCCCTGGAGACAAGGATTTTTAAGCTCCATCTCACATACTTTGGACAGATGGTCAGGAGAGACTGATCCTTGGTGAAGGACAGCATGCTTTAAAAGGTGGAGGGACAGTGCAGGAAAGAAAATTCCTGGATGAGACAGATTGATAACAAACAGTATCTGAGGCAATGGGAGTTGGTGTGTCAGAATTAGTGAGACTGGCTCAGGACAGGGCAGGCCTCAGAGCTTCTGTACATGGGGTTGCTATGGGTCGCAAGCGACTTGATGGCACATATCAACAAAAAGAAAAGTATTTCTGGATATCAAGTAGTGTAGGATGGATTGTGAGTAATTGTGAAAAACAGAATTAGGCTATTTTGATTCTTCAAAACAGTTTCTAAGTCCAAAGGAAGGCAAGATTGTGATAGAAAAGAGGTGGGGGCTAAAGAGAGAAGCACCTGCAGAGAGGCAGATTTATGGGATTTGGTTTTGATATACTGTGGAGATTTAAGACAAGAGAAAAGAGAAATTTAAAAAGAAGATTTCAAGCCTGTGGTGTTTCTCTTGATGGGAGTAAGGAAAGAGGCTAAGTCTGTGTTGGAAGCCAGTGGTTTGCCTGTGGGCATGTTGATGGTGGGTAAGGTGGAACATCTTGAATAGTTAATGGAAATGTGGCTCTAGCCCTCCTAATACTGCTGATCACACAAAGGCCTCGCATTTCCTTCAACTCTACAAATGTTCATTGAATGAATGAACCTAGGCCAGTTCTGAACAAGAATTAGGGAATAGAAGTGACTGAAGAGTTTCAATATAAGGTTTATTTGGTTTTCCCAAAGTTGTTGCTGTTGACTCCCCGGAGGCGATGAATTGTATGGAAGGAGATTGCCCATCCTTCCCCAGCAGAGCAGCTTGTGGATTCAAATCATGTGCCCTCAAGGTTTTCACAGGCAGTTAATTGCACAGGATAGTGGAACAGCTGAAACTATAAACCGGGGTGGGGAAGAGGGAGGAAAAGGTACAATAATGAAGGGGAAAAAAACCCCAACTTTTCTGTAAACTTTCATAAAAACCACAATTTAAAAAAACTAATCATGTGGAAGTGTGGGCCAGCATTTAACTCTCTTCCATTGGAATACCTGATGCTAAATCCACTATCTTGGTATCAACTTCATTTGTTTTTGTTAATTTCCTTTCATGTTGTCCATGAACTCTATCCCCTTAAAGCTGGTAAGTGGCACTTCCCATATGCCTCTCAGGAGATCATTCCCACTTGCTCTTTAGCTTTAGACCAAAGATATAGATATGAAAAGGGCAGCCATTCATGATATTGACGTCAAAGATGTAGTGATTTCTGCAAGGTTTTGGTTTCTTTTTCTTCCTCTGTCTCCCTTATTTAAAACTTCTTTGTATGAAAGTCAACATTCTTGACAATATTACATCTACTAAACCAAGATGATACAACTGAATGTGGAAACTATCAAGCCATATCATTAATTAATATCACATGCAAGCAAAATACTGCTGAAGATCCTTAAAAAATGGCTAGAACAGTACATAGATAGGGAACTGCCAGAAGTTCAAGCAGGATTTAGAAGAGGCCATGACACTAAGGATATACTTGCTGATGTGAGATGGATCCTGGCATAAAGTAAAGAATATCAGAAGAATGTCTATTTGTGTGTTATTGACGATGTGAAGGCATTTGACTGTGAGGGTCATAACAAGTCGTGGCTGACACTGAGAAGAATGGGAATCCCTGAGCACTTAATTGTGCTCATGTGAAACCTCTACCTGGACCAGGAGGCTGCTGTGTGAACATAGGGAAACACTGCAGGGAAACACTACATGGTTTGAAACTTAAGAAGAGAGTGTGCCAGAGTTGTATTCTCTCTCCATACCTATTTAATCTGTATGCTGAAAAATCATTCAAGAAACTGGACTCTACAGAGAGGAATGTGGCATCAGGATCAGAAAGAGACTCAACAACCTGTGCTATACAGATGGAACAACCTTGCTTGCTGAAAGTGAAGAGGACTTGAAACACTTGTTGCAGAAGATCAAGGAATGTAGCCTTCAATAAGCATTGCATCTCAGTGTCCAGAAAACAAAGATTCTTACCACGGGACCTATAGGCAACATCATGATGCATGAAGTAGGGATTGAAACTGTCAACAACGTCATCTTTCTTGGATCTACATTAACACCCTTTGTACCAGCAGTCAGGAAATAAGGAGAGGCATTGTAGTGGGAAAACCTGCAGCTAGGAACCCCTCCAAATTATTGAGGAGTAAAGATGTCAGTTTGAGGACTCTGATTTAGAGCATGATCTTTCTGATCATGTGTTATGCATCTGAAAGCTAGACAATAACTAAGGATGACATAAGAAGAATTGATGGTTTTGAGCTGTGGTGTTGCAGGAGAGCAGTGAACATCCCATGGACTGACAAAAGAACAAATATTTATGTTTTGTAAAGGGTGCAGCTAGATAGAGTGCTCTTTGCAGGCAAGAATGATGAGGCTTCACCTCACGTGCTTTGGGCATGTTGCTAGGAGAGGTTATTCCTTGGAAAGACATGATGTTTGGAAAGGTGGAGGGTTGGTGAAGGAGAGGGAAACCAGGTGGATTGACAGTGACTGCCGCAATGGGCTCCAGTGTTTCAGGAAGTGTGAAGATGGCACAGGACTGGGCACGGTTTAGATCTGTTGTTCATAGGGTTCTGGTGAGTCGCATTTGACTTGATGGCACCTAACAACAACAACAACAAGCCCAAGTAGCAGGCTAACATTTGGCTTAGACTTTGATTGCAAGCTGCCTGGCAACTGACTGGACACAAAGAACCTGCCTGGAAACATGGAGATGAAGCGTAGAGCCGACTTTCTTGTTTTTCATTAGAGGGAAGGCTAGAAAAGGAGATGAATGGGGGTACAGCAGTTACATCAACCATGGGGCTCTTCTGACCTGGCGATACCTGGGCGACAGCTCTGGGGAGCCCAACCCTTTTCGGGTGCCCACCTTCGATCCCAACTTGTGCCCAAGGAGCGCGAGATGGTGGCTACGCGGCAGATGATGAATGACGCCTAGTTGCCTCTGCACCAGCAGGCCTGCTGCGCGCTCTAGATCATTTGGCTGCTCAAGTGTAAGCACGACGCCTTCCCTAAGTTCCTGGCCAGCAAGCATGAGCAGCACGACTGGGACTACTGTGAGCATCTCAACTACGTGAGCCTTAGGAAGGAGCTGGAGCGGGAGCAGTGTCTGCTGCAGCAGAAGAAGCGATGGGAAAAGAGGCAGGCGGACGCCTGGGCCAGGGGCCCGGTGAAGTGAGCCCTGACGTGGTCCTGGAGGGACCTGCCGCCACCCTATGAACAAGTCAAAGAAAGAAAAACTTTCAGATCCTGAAAACGCCCCCATAAAACAAAACAAAACAAAACAATCCAAGAGGAGATGAGTGGCTGTTGAAGTTAGGGATCAGAATGAAGAGTCCAGAGTCAGATGCCTGGATGTAATTTCTGCCTTTGTCTGTCATGTAACCAATTCTAGTAATTCGCTTAACTTTAATTTCATTATTCATAAAGTGTTATAAAATCATAATACCTATCTTGTTATGTTGTTAAGTGCCATTGAGTTGAGTACAAATCACAGGGACCCTATGAACGGCAGATCTGAACTCCTTTCTATCCTGTTCCATCTTTAAACTTTCTGACACACAAAAGCCCATTGTGTCAGTCACTGTGTCAGTCCACCTGGTCAAGGGTCTTCCTCTCCTTCGCTGTCCTTCCATCTTTGCAAATATCATGTCTCTTTCCAAGTAATAGGCCCCTCCGAGCAACATGCCAAAGTACTATCAGTACTGAAACATACTAGACATACTTGTTTGTACTTCTGACCATTGATGGGATGTTCAGTGTTCTCCTCTAACACCACAGCTCGAAGGTGTCAATTCTGTGTCATCTGCATAATGTACATTGTTGATGAGTCTTCCTCCAATCCTAATTTAACAATTCTCCTCCTAACGCCCAGCCTCCTGAATGCCTGAATGATCTCATCTACATAAAGATGCAAAAGTTATGGAGATAGGATGCATCCCTGATCAACTCCTTTCCTGATTTTAAAAGAATTAATTAATTAATATACATATAATTTCAAGACAGATCTAGAACAGATTAAATGGAAGGATAGACTCTATGAGGAGAAATATGGCATCAGGATTGCAGGAAGACTCATCAACAATTTGCATTATACAATGAAAAATTATGCAGCCCTGAAAAACAAGGAACTCATGAAATATATAAAATGGGTGACCCTGGAGGACATTATGCTGCATGAAATATCTCAGTCACAAAAAGGCAAATACTGCATAATGCCACTGTTGTAAAACAGTACTGACATTGGAGTATGGGGAAACTAAGAAAAGAGGGGATAAATAATGTACACTGCATGGAAACATGAGGGAAAGAACTGCTTAGAAGAAATATATGATTATTATTTGCATGAAATCAGTCCAGACTAAAAGCTGCATAGTAAAGTGGACTGAGGTAGGGTTGGGGAATTGTACAATAATGATTTTTGTTTTTTCAAAGAGAAAATCAAACTGGGGAGGCAGAGAGGAAAATGCAATAATGAATGAATGGAAATTCAAGTTCTCTATAAGCTTTCATTAAAGTATCAATTTAAAAAATTATTATTTTTTAGAAAGAAAAAGAACAGGCATGTTTGTCCTGGAGGAGGTGCAGCCAGGAAATACTTAGAGGCGAGGATGGTGACATTTGTTTTGGGGGAAAAAACTGACAAAAGCAATCTGCATTATGCAGATGACACAACCCTGCTTGCTGAAACTGAGGAGGACCTGAAGTGCTTGCTGCAGAAAGTCTAGGACTGCAGCCTTCAATATGGATTGAAGCTGAATATCAAGAAAACAAAGATTCTCACCACTGGGCCAATTGGCAGCATCATGATAGATGGTGAAGAGATTGAGATTGTTGACAGCTTTAGTTGCTTGGCTCCACAATCTATACTCTTGGCACTAGCAACCAGAAAATTAAAAGATGTGTGTTGGGAAAGACTACTATCAGAAACCTCTCCAGAATACTAAAGAGTAATCACGTCAGTCTGGAGACTAAGGTGTGTCTGATCCAGTCATTGGTCTTTGCAATCACCTGCTATGCATCAGAGAGCTGAACAATGACTAGGGATGATAGAAGGAGAATTGATGCCTTTGAG
>NW_006399926.1:5986450-6002328 GCF_000299155.1 Elephantulus edwardii
AGAATTGATGCCTTTGAGTTGTGGTGCCAGATAAGAGTATTGAACATAAAGTGGACTGCCAAGAGAACAAAGAGTCTGTCTTGGAGAGACAAGTTGAAGGCTTAGTTGAAACCAAATTTCTCCTTGGAAGCTAGGGTTTTGAAGCTCCATCTCATATACTTTGGGCACATGGCCAGGAGGGACCAGTCCTTGGAGAATGGCATCACGCTTGGAAAGGTGGAGGGACAGCACAGGAGAGGAAGACCATTGATGAGATGGATTAACACAGTAACTGGGATAAAGAGAGTTGGAATCAGTGAGACTGGCTCAACACAGGGCGGTGTTCATAGCTGTTGTACATAGGATCACTATGAGTTGCTCATGACTTGATGACACATAACTACAACATACATAAATAATATTGTTGTTGATTGTCTTTGAGTCGAGCATGACTCATAGCAATCCTATGAATAAAAGGTCTGTAGCCCCCTATAATTTATCAAATTTCATAGGGTTTCTGGAAGCATATTATTTAGGAAGTGGATACCACTCCTGATATACATATAAATTAATTATATGTCCAAAGTATGTGAGACAGATCTTCAAAATCCTAGCCTCCAAGGAAAAACTTGGTTTCACCATTTCCAAGACAGACATATTTGTTTCCCTGGTAGTCCTTGATATGTTTGAGACTCTTCTACAGCTCCACAACTCAAAGGCATTAATTCTTTTTCTATCACCCATAGTCATTATGCAGCTCTCTGATGCATAGCAAGTATTTGTGAGGACCATAGACTAGATAGGTGTACTTTAGTCTCTGGACTGATATCATTGCTTCTCAGTACTCTGAAAAGTTCCCTGGCAGAGGATTTACCCAGTTCAATCCGTCTTTTGATTTCCTGACTGCTGCTGCCAAGAGTGTTCATTGTGGAGCTGAGCAAACTGTAACTGTTAACAACCTCAATCTCTTCTCCATCCATGTTGGTGCTGCCAATTGGCCCAGTGGGGAGAATCTTTGTCTTCTTGATGTTGAGCTTCAAACCATTGAAGACTACAGTCCTTGACCTTCTGCACAAGTGCTCCAGGTCCTCCTCAGTTTTGCCATCTGCATAAAGTACATTACTGATGAGTCTTCCTCCAACCCTGATGTCATCATATTACTCCTCATAAAGCCTAGCTTCCAGAATGATCTGTTCTGCATATAGATTGAAAAGGTATGGAGACAGGATACATCCCTGACACACTCCCTTCATTATTCTGAATCGTGCAGTGTTTCCCTTCTCTGTTCTGAGGCTACTTCCTGGTCCAAGTATAAGTTTCACATAAGCAAAATCAAGTGTTCTGGGATTCCCATTTTTCTCAGAGTCAGCCATAGTTTGTTATGATCCACACAGTCAAATGCCTTTGCATATGATACAATATGATATATTACATGATATGATATGAGTGATGTATGGTGATTTCCACACTCTGTTAGATCATCTTTTTTGGGAATTGGCATCAGGACTGGAGGAAGACTCATCAAGAACCTGCATTATGCAGATGACTCAACCCCGGCGTTGAAACTGAGGAAGACCTGAAGCACTTGCTGCAGAAGAGAAGAGACTGCAGCCTTAAATATGGATTGAAGTTCAGCATCAAAAAAACAAAGATTCTCACCACTGGGGCCAATTGGCAGCATCATGATAGATGGTGAAGATATTGAGATTGTTAACAGCTTTAATTTGTTTGGCTCCACAAGCAACACTCTTGGAGCTAGGAAATCAAAAGATAAATTGCACTGGGAAAGTCTGCTGCCAGAGACCTCTCCAGAGTACTGAAAAGTAACGATGTCAGTCTGGAGACTAAGGTGCACCTGACCCAGGCCATAGTTTCACAATTACTTGCTATGTGTCAGAAAGCTGGACAATGACTAGGGATAATAGAAAGAGAACAGATGCCTTTGAGCCATGGTGCTGGAGTCGAGTATTGAATAAACAGATTCATCTTAGAGTGAAACAGGCTGCTCCTTGGAGGCCAGGATTCTGAGGCTTCGTCTGGCATACTTTGGCCATGTTGCAAGGTGGAGCCCTCTTTCATACTTGGGAGGGTGGAGGGACAGTGCAAGAGAGGAAGACCCTTGATGAGATGGATTGATTCAGTGACTGGGGTAATGATGGTAGGTGTGTCAGAGACAATAAGGTTGGCACAGGATTACATAGGCTTAAGGGCTGTTGTCCATAAGGTCACTATGACTCACAGGTGACTTGATGGCAAATAGCAACAACAACAACAACAACAATTTCCAGTCAGTTGGTCAGGTGGTTGTTCTCCAGATTTCTTGGCATAACCTGGTGAGCACATCCAGGGTAGCATCTGTTTGTTGAATATGTCAATTGGTATTCCATCAGTTCCTGGGGCTTTGTTTTTTGCCAAGTCTTTCAGAGCAGCATGAACTTTCTCCTTCATCACCATTGCCTCTTGTTGTTTCTTGAAATTCTTCTGTGTCAATTTTTTTGTGTGCAGTGACTCTGTATACTCTTTCCATTTTCTTTTAAAATGTCTTGGATCATTCAATATTCTACCCATAGCAACTTGAGGCTTGAATTTGTCCTTTACTTTAGTTCCTTTAGCTTAAGAAATGCCTAGTGAGTTCAGCCCTTTTTGATTCTTGGACTTCAGTTCTTTGCACATTTCATTATAATCCTTTGCTTTGTCTTCCCTAGCTGCCCATTGAAATTTTCTAATTAGCTCCTTAACTTCTTGAGTTCTTCCCTTTGCTTTGGCTTCTTGGCACTCTAGTGTAGTAGTCACAGTCTCTTTTGACATTTATTTCAGTTTCTTCTTCTTTTGTCTTTTTAATGATGTTTTGCTTTCTTCATGGATGATACTCTTGATATCCTCCTACCACTCATCTGGTCTTCATTCATTAGTGTTCAAGGCCTCAAACCTGTTTCTGAGTTGATTTTTTCAAACTCTGGTAGGATAAACCCAAGGTCAAATTTTGATTCCAGTCTATTTGATTTGAACTTCTTGAGCTTTAATTTGAACTTGCATGTGAGTATTTGATGGTCTGTTCCACAAGGAGCACATGGTCTAGTTTTCACTGCTGCTCTTGAAATTCTCCAGCGATTTCTTTCACGGATGTAATCGATATGATTCCTGTATTTATGTTTCTTATGCAAGGTATTTACTATGAATTGATCATTCATTGTGCAGAATTCTATCATTCATATATATGTATTAGCTTATGAGAGTGGGACAGTGACTAGGGATGGTAGAAAGAGAATTGAAGCCTTTGAGCTGTGGTGCTGGAGAAGAGTGTTGAATATACCATGGACTGCTAGGAGAACGAACAGGTTTGTCCTGGAGAGGGTGAAGCCAGAATGTTCTCTGGAGTCAAGGATTCTGAAGCTTCGTCTGACATACTTTGGACATCTTGCAAGGAGGGACTGGTCCTTGGAGAGGGACATCATGTTTGGGAGAGTGGAGGGACAGTGCAGGAGAGGAAGACCCTCGATGAGATGGATCGATTCTGTGAGTGGAGTGGTGAGAATGAATGTGTTTGAGACAGCAAGCTTGGCACAGGATAACAACAACAACAACAAGTTCATATGCATTGTTTTTCACATCGGATCTTTCCCATTTGCTTTATCCACCTCTCCCTTCACCCATCAAATTTTATGACCCTATGTTTAACCACCTCTGTCCCTTCCCCATCCTCATCCCTCCACTCCCACAGCAGCACAACTTTTATGGACTATGAAATCCCATGTAATTTACAGCCTCAGAAACTTGGTGGAGGACCAGCTCTGAATTGGTTCTGACTTGACAGCAATAAGAGTATTAATAATAGAAAATTTTGCCAAATTTCTGATGACACACATGGTTACCACACTTGGCTGCTATTTGAAAGGTTGCAGGGAGGTTCAGGGTCTATCCAGAGATATCTCAGAAGCAAAGCCCAGCAATTTGATTTCAAAACATCAAGTGTTCAAAATCCTATTGAGCACAAATTCTGACACAGAGGGTTCACCTTAAGTGTTGGAGGAGCTGTTACATAACTGCGGCTCTTAACATCTTAAGGGGAGTTTGAGAATTATTATGTTTTTCTTCTTTCAGCCAGTTCTCATCCTTAGGACAGCATATTTCTCTTTGTATTAGAATGAACCCCAAAATATTAGATATAAGGGGTGGGGCTTTCTCTTTTTATTACAAATACTTATTTTATACCTATAACAATGAGATCTTACACTATTTTGTATCTCCTTTGTGTCTTTTGAAAGAATTTTGCCTGAAATGTGACATGACATTAGAATTTAAATGTAATTCAAGTGATATAGTCTACTGTCCATTCTGGGTCCTGCAGACCTCATTTCTGCTCAGCTTATTCTATTGATCTGTTGCTAATATGCCTTGGAAATCCTTACTTCCTCAGAAAGGAGACTGAAGTGTTAGGTGTTACTCCTTGTTTGGGGAGTTGCTTAGTCCTGTTTGGAAACTAGAGTTTGCCATATTTTTATTAGGTCATTGCATGTTTTCCTTTATCTTCCTCCATTTCTGAGCACCCCAGATCCATCTCTCTATATTCATTTGGTTCATTAACTAGACAAAATTCCAGGTTTCTCAGAAACATTTTTAATCAAATAGAGAGGCTAGGATATGATCATAATAGGTGAGGGGTTGTGCAGAAGGGAAGGGTCAATGTTAGGAAGGGATTCTAGTAAGATGGAAGGTTCTAATAAGAAAGGAGAGGGTACATAAGGGACAGGAAAGGCTGGTGGCTCCAATGACTTCTTGAGGCATATGGAAAGGAAAAGTGATCTTTTGCACAAATTTTAAGGTTATATAGAAGAATTTTTTATGGAAAATTTTTGGTTTTGTTAATGGAATATGATAAGATTAAGATGGGTTTGGAAGCAGGAGTGGCATCCACTTCCTAAAAACATGCCTCTGGAAACTCTGAACTTTGAGAAATGACAATCCTTATATGAAGGCTTCAGGTATTTTGTTCATAGGGTCACTAGGAGTTGTGCTCGACTCAATGGCAATCAACAACAACAACAATGGAATGTGAAGAAAATCTAATTTTATCTTTCTTTTCAGAATCTAGAGTTAGACGTTGTTAGAGAAAGATCAGTATCATTGGGGGTAGAAGATGCACAGACCAGAGGAGTGGGGCTTGTTTTGCCCAATATAGGTTGTTTTAGTTAAAGAATTCTTATTGAGGTTCCAAGGAATATTGAAGAACAAGTCATATTTGTCCAACTCCTTCTGTCCATTTGGAGTAGATGGAAGATCCATTAAATATCTGCATGGAAACCAGGGGACTATGAAGGTTTCAAAATCCACACTGAGTTTGAAGAGAAGTAGCCTTTTCTGGAGCCCTGCGTGGTTCTGTGTTATTGGATGCAAACAGGATCTGTTGTGAGAGGAAAAAGAATCCAATTGTCTTGTGTCCAAGCTTGGGATGGTGGCTTCAGGAAAGTGTCACATCTGCTTTGGCAAGAGTTCCCACTGACATGGGCCTTGCTGCACAGGTGAACACTTTTGCTGGCTGGCGGGTGGAGGACGGGCCTCAGGAACTGTAGGACAAGGCTTTGGGGCCTGGGGAGGGGGTTGACAGGGGACTTTGCACTGTTGCTGCTGCTGCTGCCAAGATATCTTTTCTTGGTTGAAAAGAAACTGTAAGAAGCAGAAAATAATTTTGGTTTGTTGAATTTTGCTGTTGATTCTTTCTCAATTGTACCACAGCAGACCTTTCATCTGCTCAGGGACCCCTTTTTTCTCAAATTTTCTGGCACATTCTCCACACTCAAGGAGCCAAGGCTGGAGCAACATCAAATCAGGAAACTCTTCTGAACCATAGGATCATTGGTCTGTGGCTGCCCTGATACGACCTATGGGTTGTGGAATACGTGGGACTCTGCAACCTAACTGGTAACCAGTTAAGAAGAGAAAGGCAGAGGGTTAAGAGAAAGTTAAAGAGTTAAGAGAAAGGAGAGGGTCCTGAGTCAGTGCAGCCAGGTGTAGGAGTGAGGAGCAGAACTTGCATTTGAGATTTGACCATTAATCTCTGTGTCATTGTCATTTACTAACTTTGTGACTGTGAACAGACTAATTTAACTTTTCCTTAAGCTCTGTCCTTAAAGTGGGGAAAACAGTGACTGGGATGTGTCCTATCTCCATACCTTTTCAACCTGTATGCAAAACAGATTATCTGAGAGGCTGGGCTCTATGAGGAGAAATGTGGCATCAGGATTGGTGGAAGATCCATCAACAATCTGCATTATGCAGATGACACAACCCCGCATACTGAAACTGAGGAGGACCTCATGCACTTGCTGCAGAGGGTTAAGGATGGCAGCCTTCAATATGGATTGAGGCTCAATATCAAGAAGACAAAGATCCTCACCACAGGACCAACTGGCAGCATCAGGATGGATGGTGAAGAGATTGAGATTGTTTACAGCTTTAATTTGCTTGGCTCCACAGTCAACACTCTTGGCACCAGCAGCCAGGAAATTAAAAGTCGTATTGCAATGGGAAAGTCTGAAGTTAAGGACCTTTCCGAATTTCTGAAGAGCAATGGTGTCACTCTGGAGACTAAGGTGTGCCTGATACAGGCCATGGTCTTTGCAATCACTTGTTATGTGCCAGACAGTTGGACAATGACTAGGGAGGATAGAAGGAGAATGGATACCTTTGATCTGTGGTGCTGGAGAAGTGTATTGAATGTACCATGGACTGCTAAGAAAATGAACAGGTTCATCCCGGAGAAGGTTAAACCAGGCTGCTCCTTGGAGGCAAGGATCCTGAGGTGTCATCTGACATACTTTGGACATGTTGCAAGGAAGGACCAGTCCTTGGAGAAGGACGTCATGTTTGGGAGGGTGGAAGGACATCGCAGGAGGGGAAGACCCTCTATGAGGTGGGTTGATTCAGTGACTGGGGTAATTGGGGTGTGGGTGTCAGAGACAGTGAGATTGGCACAGGACAGAATAGGGTTTAGGGCTATTGTACATAGGGTCGCTATGAGTCGTAGGCGACTCAACGGCACATAACAACAACAACAACAACATTGTGGATTAGCCTGGGCTGGGGGATTCCTCCCAGGCATCCTGGTTCTGGGTGGAGCACTACAGTTCCAGAAAATACTTGCCCAACTCCTCTGTCCAGAAAATCCTAATTTGACACTACTCATTTCCTTCTCCAACTCCAGATGAGGAAGATGTTTCTACATGCGTGCCAATCTATGGTTCTGCCTCCCTGCTCCTGCTGCCTCTGCTGGCCTTACAGGATTGTTAGAGACGTAGAAGTATCAGCTTTCAGCTCTCTGTTTACTGTCTCCATTTGAATGTGGAGGGAGTATGTGTGTATATGTGTGAAAGTGGTATACTTTTAAATAACTGATTCAAAGAGTGGAAAATTCCTTCACTTTACCTCCTTTTATAACTTCTTCAATTATGACTGTGATGTCTATTACCTCCCTGATCACATTGTATCCAAAGTCAGTTTATCCCTTAACCTGGACATTGCCAACCCTGTGATGTTGTTATACCTCCTCCCCCCCCCCCCAAGTCCTTTCAATAAATGCAATAATTTTTAAGTTAGTCAGAGACTATCTATGTGTGATGCTGGGAAGGGATAGGGAGAAGGTCACTCAAATGGAAAGGCATGGACTCCTGGGCTAGGAAGCTGACTAGGAGGCTGAGGGAACTTGTAAGAGACACAAGGGGGCGATAAGGAGACCAGCAAGCAGGTGTGGGGTTTTCATCAAACTGAGACATACTCCTTTTCCTCTTGGCACTCTTAGTCTTGGCCTCCCACTGAGGTAGAGGTGCCTCCCAGACCACTAAGACCCTCAAGAGTCTCAATGTGAGACCTCAGGAGAGATGTGCCAGTCAGAGAAGAAGTAAGGTTTGTGAACTGGAGAGGCCACTGGAAGGATGCTGCTGAACTGAGCAGGAGGTGGGGTCTTCAAGATTCAATGGAGGTGTCACTTGAAATATGAGGCTGGATTTTTATAAACTTGATTCTTCTTGTCCAGGGAAACAGCACTGGGCCTGGTTTCTGCAATCTCTGTGTCAGGAAGAGAGTCTATTATATACCAGGCAAGGCATCAAAGCCTCTGAGAAAAATCTTCTAGGCTTTTAAATTAGAAACATCAGGAGTGGGGGGGAGAAGAAGAAGAAAAAAACCAAAACAAAATATAAGACCTGGGTTCCCTTACTTGACAGGGGGCTTGTGCATCATTATATGATTTTATTTCTATGATGAGGAGAATGTTTTTATATTGACAATGTTCAATCTGGTTAGATTGTTATTCAACTCACTGGCAACCTCATGTGTTCAGAGTAGAACTGCTCTGAAAGGGTTTCAAGTCTATGACCATCAGGAAGCAGATGACCTGGCCTGTCTTCACACGTACCTCAGGAGGGGTTCAAACCACCAACGTTTTAGCTAGCGATCGAGAGCTCATCTGTTTGTGCTGCCCAGGAACTTCTCTGTGGGTTTATTGCTATTCTTCTTCAAAATTATTAGATAACATTTATTGGATAACCATTTTTTGAGCACCTACTATGTCCCAAGTTCTAGATCTCATCTTGGGAACACAAGGAAGAATAAGCCAGAGCTGCTTTCATGTGCTCACTGATGTACAGGGCAGGCCGGCCAGGTTTAGGTTTTCTGTTATAACCAGTCATGGAGAGGCTGGGAAATAATCAAGAGATTGGTTTTGATGTCACTGGCTTTGGTTCTTCAGTAAAAAGAAGTAAACATTCTAATTACCTTTAATATTAGCTTGTAAAGCATTCTGGCGATCATATTGAAACATTAAAACTACAGGCTTCCTTATGTCTTCTACTTTCCACTCAACTTTACCTACTGCTCTGTATCTACTTTTAAGAGAGAAATACAATGAGAGAAGTGTCCAATGAATATTTAGCGAGAGAATACTAGAATAAGATGATGATTGAAAGCAGAAATCATAGTTGAGGTAATTTTCATCACTTACTCCCTCTACATGGAAAAGACTTCTCCTCTTTCTTTGACAAATAACCTTCAATTCACCCTGGAGATTCACCTTCACAATTTCTTCCATCATCCCTAGGCCCTTCTTAAAATGTGTCCTCTCCTCAGTTTTCTATATGCTCAGCACCCTCAGTTCCCTCCCTTATGGATTATACTGTAATGGGAAACAAACATGCCCTCCTCCCCCAACCACCTAGAAAGCTAGTGACTGCTCTGTATGCCCTCATGTATTTTTCTTTTTATTTCTAATACTTGTAAGGACCTGCCTCACACAAGATGCTTAACACATCATTATTTGGTTGAGCAAGATATAATTTAAGATCAATGTAATAGTGAATCACCAGGTAAAAATAATGTTGCAAAGATTAAAAAATTAATCTATTAAAACAGAGGAAAGGGTCATACAAACTTGTGAAATGAAAGCAACTACAACAATGAATGAAAATTCTCGGAAATCTTTATCACAACCTTAGAATCCTTTCCAGGCTGGGCCTCAGGAAGGATCAGCTCATACTCCAGGACCCTGGTTCAAATCCAAGCAGAGTTGTGTCATCCGCATAATGCAGGTTGTTGGTGAGTCTTCTCTCTATCCTGATACCACATTCTTCTTCACATAATCCAGCTTCTTAACAGATTTGCTCAGTAAATAGATTGAACAGGAATGAAGAGAGGTTGCAGCTCTGATGCAGATTTTTCTTAATTTTAAACCATGTAGTATTGCCGTGCTTTGTTCACACAATAGCTTCTTGGTCTGTGTATGTAGGTTTCTAATGAGCTCAATTAAATGTTCTTGGGACTCCCATTCTTCTCACTGTTAACCATAATTTCAAGTTATTTATATAGTCAGTTACATTTGCATAGCCAATAAAACACAGAGAGGCCCTCTTTCTTCTGGTTTTCTTTGCTTTCAGCCAACATCCATCTGACATTAACAATGATATCCCTGGTGACTCTTGTAAATCCTGCTTGAATTTGTGGCAAATCTCTATTGCTGTGCTGTTCTAGTAATTTCTTTAATAATCTTTAAGATTTCACTTGCATGTGACATTAATGATATTGTTTAGTAATTTCCATATTCTATTGGATTATTTTTTGGGAATGGGAACAAATAGGGATCTCTTCCAGTCAGTTGACAGGCAGCTGTCTTCCACATTTCTTAGCACAGCCTGATGAGCATGTCTAGGGCTGCTTCTGTTTGTTGAGTCATGCCACTTGGTATTCCATAAGTTCCTGGGACCTTATTTTTTTTTAGTAATTTTAATGAACATTGACAGAGATTTTGGATTTCCATTCATTCATTGCTGCACTTCTTTCCCAACCCAGCCCTCCCCCCCCCAAGTTCGCTCCTCTCTTTTAAAAGTAAAAGACCTTATTTTTTGCTGATAATTTCAGTGCAGCTTGAACTTTTCCACTGGTCACTTTGAATCAGACAACCATATGATATTTTTTATGTCAGGAATGAGAAATTGGTGAAGAGTGGTGCTGCATTCATAATAATAAGGAATATTTCAAGAGTTATCAAGAAGTATAATGCTGTGAGTGATAGGTTATCATCCATGATAAAAGCAAAACCCATCAATATGAATCACAAACTAAAGAAAAAATTAAGTTGATTATTTTTTTACCAACTTTTTCAGGATAAAATTGATTGAATATACAACCAAAATGAATTAATAAAAATTGGTGAATGCAAAAAATGAAAATTAAAAAAAGATTGGTAGTTGGAAATGTCTGAACTGGTGACAGAAATGAGACAAGAGGTAAAAGAATTCAATTTTATACAGCCAATGATTTAGTCATTGCACACACCTTTTTTAAAAAACAAACAAATGATGACTATACACACGGACCTGACCTGATGGACTGCACAGGAATCACATTGATTACATTTGTGGAAAGAACTGTTGTAGAAGCTGAATACTAACAGTCAAAACCAAGCCAGGCATTGACTGTGGAACAGACCATAAATTACGCATGTGCAAGTTCAAATTAAAGGTAAAGAAAATGAAAACAAGCCCACAAGAACCAAAATGCAATGTTTAATCTATTCCACCTAAACTTAAAAACCATTTCAAGAATAGATTGAGGTATTGAACAGTAATGGGTGAAGATCAGATGAGATGCAGAATGACATCAAGGATATAATCCCTGAAGAGAGCAAAAGACCCTTACAGAGGAGAGAGAAAAGACCAAAATGGATGTCAGAAGAGACTGAAAAGTGGATGTCGAGATGTCAAACCAAGGGAAGAAAGTGAAAAGAAAAGAGATGAAACAAGATTTCAAAGGGCAGCTCAAGAAAACAAAAACCTTCCATAATAAAGAGATATATACTTTAAAAAAAAAAAAGACAAACAAAATATTATAAGAAAATGTGCAAAGAGCTGGAGTTAGGAATGAAAAAGGGAAGTATTTGATATTTCTCATGCTGAAAATTAAATTCAAACCTCGAGTTGCAGTAGTGAAGATTTTGCTATGGGCAAAATCTTGAATGATTCAGGAAGCAACAAAAGAAGATGGTGGGCATACCTACAGTCACTGCACTGTGATTCTTCAAGATTCTAGTAACTTTAACGTGTTCAGAGGCCAGAAGAAGGGTACACTGTTTTAGGTGTGTGAAGATTTGTGCAGGGAGACCCAGTGGCTTGGTGGTAAGGAGTATACTACAAATTCAAAGGCACTCTGTTTGAATTCACTAATTTCTAACCTGGAAAAAGATGGACAATCTTCTTGCCAACTTTCTGTAAATCTTGGATGATTTATGGCCTCTGAAAACCCACTAGGGTGTCAACTGTGAGTCAGTTCTAACTCGATGGCACATAACAACCACAACATCAACACTAGGTAAGGCAGAAGGTTGTCAATTCAAAAGTAATGGATTTAGATCCACCAGCTCCATGGGAGAAATACATTTTCCTCTCATGTGATTTACCACCTCTAAAAATCTGCTAGAGGGTGAGCTATAAGCCAGTTCCCACTGTGTAATTCACATCAGAATAAGTAATGAGTATGTGTAAAGAAGGCGGAAGGAGGAGTGGCATCCACTTCCATAACAGCTTGCCTCCGGAAACCCTTTGAACTTGGAGAGATCCTGAAAGGCACCCAAGCGTCGAGGACTCTCCTTCATAGGGTCGCTATGAATCGCCTGCGACTCAAAGGCACTTAACAACAACAACATGTGTAAAGAAGATCCTCATTTCCTTCACTAAAGGAGTGTGGAACTGTGCTGTGTAGAGCTATCCATTTTCCATTGATTTAAATGTTTGTCTAGCTTTAACTTTTCTATAGCATTTGCTCCCTTTAAACTGTAATGAGGTTTAATTTCAAAGGAATATTACAGAACAAAGAAAAGTGTGTCCTTGTAATGCTCTACTTCGACCAGTAGGTGGCAGCACGGCAAAGGAGACAGCAGTGGATTCTCCAGGATCTCTAGGAAAGGTGTCAAGAATATATCAATTAAAAAAAAAAAAACAAACCAAAAAACAGTGACTATGCAAAGGCGTTTGACTGTGTGGACGACAACAAACTATGTCTAACTCTGAGAAGAATGAGAATCCCAGAACACTTGATTGTGCTTATGTGAAGCCTATACTTAGACCAGGACACAGTCCTCAGAACAGAGAAGGAAAACACTACATGGTTCAAAACTGGGAAGAGTGTATGCTGGGGATATTTCCTATCTCCATACCTTTTCAATCTATATGCAGACAGATTATCCAGGAGGCTGGGCTCTGTGAGGAGAAATGTGGTATCAGGATTGGAGGAAAATTCATCAATAATCTGTGTTATGCAGATGATGCAAGCCTGCTTGCTGAAACTGAAGAGGACCTGAAGCACTTGCTGCAGAAGGTCAAGTACTGTAGCCTTCAATATGAACTGAAGCGCAACATCAAGAAAGCAAAGATTCTCACAGCTGGGACAATTGGCAGTATCATGATAGATGTGAAGAGATTGAGATTGTAAACAGCTTTAGTTTGCTTGGCTCTACAATCAACCCTCTTGGTACCAGCAGCCAGGAAATGAAAAGATGTATTGCGTCGGGAAAGTCTGCTGTCAGAGACCTCTCCACAGTACTGAACAGTAATGATGTGATACTGGAGATTAAGGTGTGCTTGATACAGGTCATGGTCTTAGCAATCACTTGCTATGCATCAGAGAGCTGGACAATGATGAGGGATGATAGAAGAAGAGTTGATGCCTTTGAGCTGAGGTGCTGGAGAAGAGTATTGAATATACTATGGACTGCTAAGAGAATGAACGTGTTCATCCTGGAGAGGGTTCAACGTTGCTCCTTGGAGGCAAAGATTCTGAAGCTTCATCTGACATACTTTGAACATGTACAAGGAGTCCTTGGAGAGGGATGTCATGCTTGAGAGGATGGAGGGACAGTGCAGGAGAGGAAGACCCCTCAATGAGATGGATTGATTCAATGACTGGGGTAATGGGGGTAGGTGTGTCGGAGACAGATTGACAAGGGATAGAGCAGAATTTAGAGCTGTTGTTCATAGGGTAGCTATGAGTCACAGGCTACTGACAGCACATAACAACAACATACCATCATTCATTTTTATGCAGTCCTTTCTTAAACATTGTTTCATGTATATGTATTTTGTTTTACTCAATCATTTCTATACATTGTATTTTTAATTTTTGAAATTATCATTATTAATTTTAGTGACAGTTTACAGAGAATATGAATTTCCATTCATTCATTGTTGCACTTTTCTCTCTGCCCACCCCTCCCCCTCAAATTTGCTCTTCTCTTTGAAAAGTAAAAAAAATAAAATGATTTAATTGTTATAAAATCCTTCCTGCCACCTCTACTCCACTATGCAGCCTTTGTTCTGGACTCCTATCATGACAGTAATACCTAATCATATATCCTTTTAAACAGTTCTCTCCTTCATCTGTTTCAATGCAGTATATATTATTTATTCCATCTTTCTCAGTCTCCCTGCAACCCCGATGTCAATCCTGTTTTACAACAGTGACACCATGCAGTAGTTGTTTTATTGTGACTGATATATTTCACTAAATATAATGTCCTCCAGGGTCACCCATTTTGTGTAATATTTCATGAGTTCCTTGTTTTTCAATGCAGTGTAGTATTCCATTGTGTGAATATACCACAGCTTCTCTATCCATTCACATGTTGAAGGGCACTTAGGTTGTTTCCAACTCTTTGCTATTGTGAACAAAGTGCAGTAAACATGGGTGTGCATTTATCTGGTTGGGTGGTGGTTATAGTTTCTTTGGGGTATATTCACAGTAGTGGAGTTGCTGGGTCAAATGGTATTTTTATTTGCAACTTTTTGAGAAAGTACCATACAGCCTTCCATAGTGATTGCACCATTTTACACTCAGACCAACAGTGAATAAGGGTTCTAATTTCTCCACAACCTTGATAACATTTGTTGTTTACTGTTCTATTATATTTTGCTATTCTTACTGGGGTGAGATGATATCTCATAGTTGTTTTGATTTGCATCTCTCTCAGAGCTAGGGATTTTGAACATTTCTTCATGTGCTTGTTGGCCACCTGAATGTCTTCTTCGGTGAAGTGTCTGTTCATATCCTGTGCCTATTTTTCAAAAGGGTCATTTGCCTTTATCTTCTTGTAGCCACATTTTATATAATTAATTACTATTGATGCACTTGCTGTACAGTGGTAACTTATGGTTGCTGTGAGGCTCAACACTGTGACACTGATATGTCAAATGTGTTAATGATTGGTTGTCCATGATGGACAGTGTTGGGTGGAGCTCCCTGATTAAAACAAGCTTGGAAGCAGGAATAGCATCTACTTCTATAATCGCTTGCCTCCAGAAACCTTATGAACCTGGAGAGAGGATGAAAGACATGCAAGTGTGAGGACTTTACTTCATAGGGTTGCTATGAGTCGCCTGCGACTCAACAGCACTTAACAACAACAACAACAACATTGATCTATTACTTTCATCTCCCTGTTGAATTTTCGTCAGGCTGCATATTGCAGGGCTAAGGCCTGCTCTGTGTTTGTTCTTTAAATGAAACATTCTCACCATATAGTGAGTCAGAGAAGAGAAAAGCTTGGCAGTACTAGAAAATGTCTTCAAATCTAAAGTATAATTTCCCCCACCTGAGGAAAGGAGTATTGAAAGATAAAAGAGAGAGCATTGGCTTATTTTAGAAGAGTTGTTTGTGTACAGAGCCTAGCTAAGAAGGGAGCTGACTTTTATTTTTTCCAGGTACTGTGAAATGTTCCCTTTTCCGGGAACGTACCTTTATTATTTACTGAGATATTTCTTCCCCTCAGTCTGATAATGTTTGACAATTTTATTTCTGTCTCTGAATCGTCCTTGACTACTTTTCAATATGATCACCACCTCAAAAAAACATTAATATTCCTTCTCATTGAATATCTTAAGAGGTAGAAATGAGGAATTGAGATCAGAGTCAGGAAAAAACTATGGGCAGGCACTCCTTATCCTTAACCTAATGCATGAACATGTCAGAACACAGGACCAAGCTTAACCAGAATATTCAAGGACAGAATATTCCAGATGACACACAGAAGGAACAAAGACTGAGGGTTTTGACAGCTAAGCAAAGTTCTAGCCCTAGCTTTAGCCCAACTCTGAATAGCGTGGAGCTTTGGTTTCCTTTTATATATCTTTAATTACATTGATTCCAAAGGCCTTTTAGATTTTTAATAGTAGTCAGCAAAGTTTTTTTTTTCATATAACAAATATTGTAAGCCTTGCAGGGCAGATAGTTTCAACCACAACAAGTCTTTCTATTGTTATGCAGAAGTTCTAAAGTTTATTTTTATAGAAGTCATAATGGGTATGGAAACAAAAGGGCACATCTGTGTTCCAATAAAACTTTTTTTTTCTTTTTTTTTATTTTAT
>NW_006399926.1:6003303-6006202 GCF_000299155.1 Elephantulus edwardii
ATGTCAGCTATGGTCTCTTCAGGGTATATTCCCAGTAGTGGAATTGCTGGGTCAAATGGTATCTCTATTTGCAACTTTTTGAGAAAGCGCCAATAAAACTTTATTTACAAACACTGGTTTGTAGGATGATTTAGTCCTCAGTTCTTAGGTGCTGTTTATCAATTTAGACCCTTGACTTTCTGAATTTCCCTCTACCTCACATCTCCCTGGTCTATTTCTTGTGCACTTAGTTTTTATTTTATGGACTGCTTTGTGTGGCTGTTAATATATATCACTGTGCCTAGCTATCTCTTTTGGGAATTCTACTTCAATCTACAAATTATGTTGTTGTTGTTGTTGTTGTAGTATACCATTTAGTCAGACCCATAGCTGATCCTCTGGTGAGTTTTCAGAGACAGTTAATCACACAGGAGGAGATTGCCCATCATCCTTCTCCCATGGAGTAGCTAGTGGTTTCGAATCTCATACTTTGGAATTGTAGCTCACTTTCTTGCCAGTCAGACACCAGTGCTATCTAGGATCTTCTCATTTCCTTCAATGGAAACCTACCCATCACCCTTTTGAGGGTTTCCCCCAACAGAGCAGTCCCATACCACTCATCTGTGTCTCACAGCTGTTTTACCCTTAAGGATTCAAATGACAGGAAGAACCCTAAAGCAGGATCCTATTGTCCTGGACTCAGCCTGGGCAGGAGGAAGCAAAAGGGATCTTCCCCATTCTGATGTCTCTCAGTTCTTAAAAATATTTATTGAACTCCCTTTTTACATGCAAAACTCCAGTTTGGCAGCTTCTTGGTGTTTAATATAATTCCTGCTTCCTCTGAGAGGGGTGTGTGTGCGTGTGTGCACACGCACACACACATACACAGGGATATAGGGACAGATATATTTACCTCAACTGTATCTGAGTCCTTCAGAGAAGAGTGGGTCGCTATTAAAAAGCAAAAGGAGAGAAGTCCTTTTATTTGTGAGATCCTGTTTTGAGATTCCAAGTCTGAATTTTAACTTAGTTCATATTTCACTCTCACTTATTTTGGAAGCGAGTTATGTTTCTAAACTTTCTCAAAGAAGATGCCTTAGTTGCTAAGTGTTACTGAAAGGAAAAAAAAATCACAAATGAGTGGCTTTGTTGTTGTTGTTATGTGCCATTGAGTCGCCTGCAACTCATAGTGACCCTATGTACAACAGCCCTAAACACTGCTCTATCCCTTGTCAATCTCATTGTCTCCAACACACTTATACCCATTACCCCAGTGACAGAATCAACTCATCTAATTGAAAGTTTTCCTCTCCAGTACTGTCCCTCCACCGTCCCAAGTATGGTGCCCCTCTCCAAGGACTGATCCTGCCTTACAACGTGTCCAAAGTATATCAGACGAAGCTTCAGAACCTTTGCCTACAAGAAGCAGCCTGGCTTCACCCTCTCCAGGATGAACTTGTTTGTTCTCCTAGCAGTCAGTATGAAGACCAATGTCCTACAACCTCTTCGTGGTCATTGACTGCCAGGAAAAGGGATCTTAACTCAGAAATGTGCCAAGAAATATTGAGATGAAGGACATGCAAAAATGTTTATCCACTCCCAAAAATATTGGTAAGTGTTGTCAAGGATGACTCATAGCGATTCTATAGAAAGCTGAAATCTCTCCTCTCCTGCACAATCTGCATCATCTCTGACGTCCTCAAGCCCATTGTTGCAGTCACTGTGCCAATCCATCTCACTGAGGGTCTTTCTCTCCTTCTCTGACCCTCTGCCTTTTCAGGCATGATGTTCCTTTCCAACCAGTTGTTGCTGTTGCTTGTCATCCAGTTGAGCACTGTTCATAGCAGCCCTATGAACAAAAGATCTTAGCTCTGTTCTATACCTATCGTGATTTCTCTAAGAGTTTCCAGAGGCATGTTGTTTAGGAAGTGGTTGCCACTCCTGCTTCCAAACCAGTGTTAATCTGGAAGCTCCACCAAACACTATCCACCATGGGCAACTAATATGGCATTTGACACACCAGTGGCACAGTGTTCAGCATCACAGCAACCCCAAATTACCTCAGTACAGCAAATTGACAGACCAGTTCTGTACCATTTAGAAAAATGTTCGCCCCAAACACAATTAACACCAGGCCACAGGCCTTTGGGCCCAGCTGACTTTTAAATACAAAGGCCCTTAACCAGGTCCTGATTAACTCTAAAACAAGAGGCTTCCATCCCATGTAGCTTCTTGAATTATTTTCTCATCATATAGACTGAATCAATGTGGAGACAAGATATAACCCTGACACACACTTTCCTAATCTTAAATGTCCCCGTGTTCTGTTTGAATGACTACTTCCATATTTTAAAAAAAATTATTTCCTTATTATCTCAAAATTAGCTTAAACTCTCTCCCTTCTTTTCCAAGCTAATAAACATGTACTGAATGTCTTAATGGGACACTGTGCTATGGGATGGGAATACAGAGACTGTGCCCTTGAGGAGTTTCCATACCACTGTAGTTGGTAGAAATATGAAATAAACTCAAGTGAAAGCAGTTAGTACCATAATGAACTATGTGCAGTTGGTGTTGGTAGATTGGTGGGTAGTCACTTATTCTAAGATGATGTATGGGAAGAGCAAAGTCCGGAGGCCCATGTCTCCTGATCAGATTTTGTTGCATGATATGAATCTGAAGTAGCCTGAAAAAAACGACAAGGTGTAGAATAGGGAATGGCATTTGGAATTGAGGAGACAGTAAGTTTAAAACCAGAGAAACACTAAATAATATGGCAAGCAATGACAAACATCAGGTAGAAATAGTGGGAGGTGATGCCGACAGGCAGAGTAGGACTAGGCCAGGCTGCATTTCATATATATTGCTAAAGACTGTAAACTTAAGTAAAACTATATGTCTTTATAATTAATATATACAT
>NW_006399926.1:6006382-6009428 GCF_000299155.1 Elephantulus edwardii
CTGTTTTTTTTTTTTTTTCATTTTAAGTGCTGTAATTTTCCTTGTTCCTTTTATATTCTGATCTATGTTTTAGAGCAATTGTTGACCTTTAGGTCTCATGTTGTTGTTGTTGTTGTTGTATGCTGTCAAGTTAGAACTGACCCATATCCAGCGGGTTTTCAGAGGCAGTAAATATATGGGAGGAGATTACCCATCCTTCTCCTGTGTAGCAGCTTGGTGGATTTGAACTGCGTTCCTTTAGGATTTCAGCACAGCTTCTTACCACTAGGCCACCAGATCTACCCTACAGATGCTTTTTAAGAAAAATAAATAAAATTTTTATTTTATACTGGTTGAGCTTGCTAATGCAAAACCTATACTTGGACCAAGAAGCAGTCATCAGAACAGAACAAGGAAACACTGTATGGTTCACAATTGGGAAGGGTGTATTCCAGGGATGTGTCCTATCTCCATACCTTTTCAACCTGTATGCAGAACAGATTATCCGAGAGGCTGGGCTCTATGAGGGGAAGTGTGGTGTTAGGATTGGTGGAAGATCTATCAACAGTCTGCATTATGCAGACAACACAACCCTGCTTGCTGAAAATGAGGAGGACTTGAGCACTTGCTGCAGAGGGTCAAGGACTACAGCGTTCAGTATGGATTAAGGCTCAATGTCAAGAAGACAAAGATTCTCATAATTGATCCAATTGGCAGCAACAGAATGGATGGTGAAGAGATTGAGATTGTCAACAGCTTTAGTTTTCTTGGCTCCACAGTCACCCTGCTTGGCACCAGCAACCAGGACATTAAAAGGCGTATTGCGATGGGAGAGTCTGCTGTTAGGGACCTCTCCAAAGTACCGAAGAGCAATGGTGTCACTCTGGAGACTAAAATGTGTCGGATACAGGCCATGGTCTTTGCAATCACTTGCTATGCATCAGAGTTGGACAATGGCTAGGGAGGATAGAAGGAGAATTGATGTCTTTGAGCTGTGGTGTTGGAGAAGAGTATTGAGTATACCATGGACTGCTAGGAAAACAAACAGGTTCATCCTGGAGAAGGTTAAACCGGGCTGCTTCTTGGAGGCAAGGATTCTGGGGCTTCGTCTGACATACTTTGGACATGTTGTAAGGAGGAAACATTCCTTAGAGAGGGACATCATGCTTCGGAGGGTGGAGGGACATCACAGGAGGGGAAGGCCCTCGGTGAGGTTAATTGATTCAGTGACTGGGGTAATCAGGATGAGTGTGCCAGAGATGGTGCGATTAGCACAGGACAGATTTTAGGGCTGTGGTATATAGGGTCGCTATGAGTCGCAAGCAACTCAACGGCACATAACAATAACAACAACTGGTTTATTTAAAAAGTTTGTATACATTTTTCTTCACTCTGGATCTTTCCTTTACCCACTCCTCCCTCTACCCATCAAATTGTGAGACCTTATGATTATACCCTTGCCCATCCTCACCCCCCTCTGCTCCCGCCACAACTTGAATACTCATACACGTGTTATGAATTATCTATTTCTACAATAATGGTCTTAAACAGTATTTGTTCTTATGGGATTGTGTTAGTTCACTTAGCATAATGCTCTCCGGTCCCCCCCCCCCCAAGTTAGGGAGTGATACAGATGCTTTCTGTCATCTACATAATGCTGGTTGTTGATGAATCTTCCTCCAACCCTGATGTCACATTCCTCCTCACCCAGCTCAGCCTCCTGGATTGTCTATTCTGCACATAGACTGTAAAGATATGGAGACAGAATACATCCCTGGTGTACACCCTTCCCAATTTGAACCATTCAGTGTCTCCTTGCTCTGTTCTGATGACTACCTCCTGGTCCAAGTATTGGTTTCGAATAAGCACAATCAAGTGTTCTAGGATTCCTATTTTTCTCAAAGTCAGCCACAGTTTGTAGTGATCCTCATAGTCAAATGCTTTTGCATAGTCAATGAAACACAGATAAACAATCCTCTGGGACTCTCTGCTTTCTGCCAAGATCCATTAACATTAGCTATAATATCCTCAGTACCATGACCTCTTCTAAACCCAGCATGCACTTCTGGCAGTTCTCTGTTAATGTAATGCTCCAGTCATTTTTGGATAATTTTCAGCAGAAACTTGCTTGCATGTGATATTAATGATACTGTTCGATAGTTTCTGTACTGTGCTCGGTCACCTTTCTTTGGAATGGGAACAACATAGTAAATATGATTATTTGATTCAAAGTATACAAAGCTAGTCTATATCCTCTTAGTAATGCCTAGAATGTCTATGTTTATGTGTTCCATTTAATTTTTAAAAGTTTCCAACTTTGAAACTACATACATTCCATGTTCCAATTATTAAAAGATGTTTGCCATTATTTTTCCTCATTTTGACTGACTTCCAATCTGGGCTGTACCACTACTACTATATCTATATTTCTCTACTGTTCATAGTGTTTTCAGAAGCCTGTTACTTAAAAAAGTAGATGGCCAATCCTGTTTCCTAGTTTGCCTTAATCTGGGAGCTCTACTAAAACCAATCCCATAATAGCTTGCCTCTGGAAAACCTATGAACCTGGAGAAAGGATGAAAGTTATGCAGGTGCCCAGGTCTTTTGTTCATAGGGTTGCAGTGAGTCACCTATGCCTTGACGGCACCTAAAAACAACAGCGGCAGCATAGAGAGAGATCAGTTGGCCTACTGGACACAAAGTCATGCTCCCAAGCCAAAGGTGGGTGACTCTAATCTGCGGCCCTCAAGCCTTCCTTTAATTGTTTTTGGTGAAACAGTCTTCCAGCTCATATAACCCTGGTATAGCCACTTGCTGTACAGAGGTAACTCATGGTTGCTGTGAAGCTGAACACTGTGACACTGATGTGTCAAATGTGATAATGGTAACCCGTGGTGTACAGTGTTTGATGGAGCTCCTTGACTAAAACAAGCTTGGAAGCAGGAGTGGCATGTCGTTGTTGTTGTCATTGTTATGTGCTGTCAAGTCACTTGCGACTCATAGCGACCCTATGTACAACAACTCTAAACTCTGCTCTGTCCTGTGCCAATCTCATTGTCTCCAACAC